>NC_141024.2:20815000-20975000 GCF_052040795.2 Danio rerio
TTAGGTTACAGAGCATGTGATGTCCAGTCTTTTATTATTATTATTATTATTATTTTGACACAAAGGACATGTATGTGAATGGAGGTGATGTGCTGGAATGCTGCATTTGTGTGTATGTATAGGATGTAATGTAGAATGTAGGGGATGTTAGATGCCATCAACAATATGGAATTGAACACTTGAATTTAAACACTTATAACAGGACAAAACATTTATGTTATAGCTTCAAATGCATTTGCGCATACTGTATGTGCTGCTTGAGTGAGCATGTTGGTGTTTTTGTGAGCGCGTGTGTCTTTGTTTGTGATTCTGCTTTTAATAATTTATCTCCATGGCCTCCACGTCTTTGTTTCAAACATTTCTTGGCTTTGTTCTTGCCTCTGTTGACTTCAGTGGCCTTCTTTTATGTGTGTGGATGAGAAAAGGAACCAGCAGGACTGGTTCAGAGGCGAACATCTAAAGGGCGTTTCTATTTACTTATGTGTCACTGTAACAACATACATGCTGTCACACACACATGCATAGTTGACCTTGTGCATTCACAGGAAGTTAGTACGGCGTGGGGTGAGAATGTGTGAAATATGTGCTGAACTGGACGTGGAGAGAGATGCTGCTAAAGTGAGAGACTGTTACATCACGTGTGTGTGTGTGTCTCTGTGTGTGTGTGTGTGAGTGTGTATGTGCGGGCTGCATGCTTGGGAGTCAAATAACACATCCCTCAACTAATTATCCTCCCTTCACACACACACACACACTCGCATATTATCACACTCTCAAACTTGCATATTCTAGGAAACACAATGCGCGGAAAAAATTCACGTGTTGAGCAACTCCAAAAGGTGTTTTCAGAAACTCTTGCACACACTCGTGCAATATAACCTCTAAATGTCTGCACATTTTTCCACTGTGCCGTTTCGGATGACAGGCTGGTGAATTGGTGTTGCGTTGCGCAAATACACACACACACAGACACACACAGTGTGATGGATGTGGCAGGTGACAAGGCCGAAGTGTCACTGGAAGAGAGTCTAAGACAGCAGCGGCCATTTTACAGCAAACCGGCCTGGCGTAAACAGAAGCAACTTGTAACCTTGTGCTCAATGATCTGAGACACACACACACACATTCACAGCATTGCGTTATACAACTAGTATTACATAATTGTACGTCATTATAAAAATAATATTCCCATCTCTGACATGTGCTGTAAGTGTCGTATTACTGTACCGCAATTAACTAAATCGCATCTGCAGTGCCAGTTCTACTACGGTTTGTACCCTGGAGAGCTGTATTACAGTAAGCACCGCTGTATTGCAGATGGCTTTGTACCAGGAGGGAAGTTAAGTTGTGCTCAGTTGTTGCTCTTTCATAGCTCAAGGGAATTGAAGGATATTTCGGTTATGTTTGATTGAAGTATCAAGTTTGTCGCTGACGTTTTTCTTAAAATGATGCTATAGGAGACATACAAATAGAAACGGTTGTTGACATACAGTAAGCGTATAGAGTTTTAAAGTCTGTCAAACCCCTTTGGGGTAAATATTTAGATCATAAATAGAAATGTTTCAGAAGGCACTGTAGGCACAGTAGGTAGTGCTGTCGCCTCACAGCAAGAAGGTTGCAGGTTCCAGCCTCGGCTGGGTCAGTTGGCATTTCTGTGTGGAGTTTGCGTTTTCTCCTGCGTTCATGTGGGTTTCCTCTGGATGCTCCGGTTTCCCCCACAAGTCCAAAGACATGTGCTATAGGTGAATTGGTTAAGCTAAAATTGTCCGTAGTGTATGTATGTGAATGAGTGTGTATGGGTTGCAGCTGGAAGAGCATCCGCTGCGTAAAACATATGCTGGATAAGTTGGCGGTTCATTCCGTTGTGTTGACTCCAGATTAATGAAGGGGCTATGTCGAAAAGAAAGTGAATGAATGTACAAATGTTTCAATAATTTAACGACACATTTGTATATATTCATAAGATTCTGATTTGAGTTAATAAGCAAGTTTTTTTGATCCCTTTTTTCTGGATTTTATGATTTAAGTGTATGGTTTTTATTAGCTCAAAATCCTTCAAATTTGATTAGGAATCAAAATATTTAGAGCTTGTATTCAGATCTCAGCTGATTAAAAAATGACAGATTAAAAGATTGAGCTTAAACAGTTAGCAAAAATCTGAAAATCAGACGACTCTATTTGTCTTCATTAAAATTCACCTGGGAAAATATTTCATATTAAATATTAGTAGTATCGGGCGCAGCAGTGGCGCAGTAGGTAGTGCTGTCGCCTCACAGCAAGAAGGTCGCTGGGTCGCTGGTTCGAGCCTCGGCTCAGTTGGTGTTTCTGTGTGGAGTTTGCATGTTCTCCCTGCGTTTGCGTGGGTTTCCTCCGGTTTCCCCACAGTCCAAAGACATGCAGTACAGCTAAATTGTCCGTAGTGTATGTGTGTGTGTGTGAATGTGTGTGTGGATGTTTCCCAGGGATGGGTTGCGGCTGGAAGGGCATCCGCTGCGTAAAAACTTGCTGGATAAGTTGGCGGTTCATTCCGCTGTGGCGACCCCAGATTAATAAAGGGACTAAGCCGACAAGAAAATGAATGAATGAATGAATATTAATAGTATTATTCAATAGTAAAATATTTAAATAAATCATATTAAACATTCAGGAGCCCTCATTTGTGATTTCACTTTTTTTCATTTTCGTTTCGGATATCTTAGGATTGTGCTTTCCATCACTGCACAATACAGTAATATGTTAAATAGATTAAACAAATATATTCAACAAGCATTGTTCATTTTCTTTTTCGCCAATTAATATTTTTCTATTTAACTTGAGTGTAGCATGTAGATATGAAAAATAACATGGCATGACATTGATACTGGGCAACAGGATTGTGCAGTGGGTAGCACAATCGCCTCACAGCAAGAAGGTCGCTGATTAGAGCCCCGGCTGAGTCAGTTGCCATTTTTGTGTGGAGATTGCATGTTCTCCCCGTGTTGACGTAGGTTTCCTCCGGGTGCTCTGGTTTCCCCCACAGTCCAAAAACATGTGGCATAGGTGAATTGGGTAAGCTGAATTGTCCATAGTGTACTGTACTGTATGTGTGTGAATGAGTGTGTATGGATGTTTCCCAGTGATGGGTTGCAGCTGGAAGGGCATGTGCTGCGTGAAACATATGCTGGATAAATTGGCAGTTCATTCAATTGTGGCGACCCCAGATTGATAAAGAGACTAAGCCGACAAGAAAATGAATGAATGAATAAATTACATTGATACTGCTGTTACTGACATGTAGGCCCACACAGACTCTACACACACAGATATGCATATATGTGAAAAGATTTATTTACAATGCAGTTTCTAAAGTAATATTTTCTGTTTTACTGTCTTTTAGTAGATATTTTATATGAGAGGGGCAGCACGGTAGCTCAGTGGTTAGTACTGTCGCCTCATAACAGGACGGTCACTGGTTCGAATCCTGGCTGGGCCATGGCATTTCTATGTGGAGAAATTGATTTCAATGGTTTGCATCTCCCCATGTTCATGCACTATGTGTATGGTGTTTCCCAATACTGAGTTGCGGCTGGAAGCTCATCCACTGCGTAAAACATATGCTGAAATTGTTAGCAATTCATTGCACTGTGGCGACCTCTCAAATAGAGACTGAGCCGAAGAAAAATTAATCAGTGAATGAATTATATAAGAGACTTGTAATTGGATTTGCATTGTAAACCTGTTCAAAAGGTTATTATTTTTTATTTTATGTTTTAAGTATTTAGTAACTAGATGCTCAAAATCATTCTGCATAAGAGCATGCTTTCACCTTCAGAAGTCATTTAAGTCTTGAAAAAACTGAGTATCCTTTAAACTCTCTCTGCAGTCTGGTCACTGGCCTCGTATCACTGCCTGTGGAGGCTGGCATCAGGGCCAGCTGATGCCACAGCAGATCTGAGGCAGCTGCAGTCGTAGAAGCGCAGACATGCAGCTCTGCACTGCACCTACAGTGGGTCGAAGGAGGAGAGGAAATCCGGACAGCCAAGGTGAGCCCAAAACACACACACACATGCATTTGCTCTTCTGTAGGGGTTGGGCTTCTACAGTATTTAAGGACAGACTCCAATCATAGCTTTTAAGTGCTTTTTGTCCAACTAGTGACTAAACAATTATTTACATATCAATAGCATGCAAACTGATACATTTCAAAAAAGGATCTGTTTTTACTAATGTGGAGGAATGATATTGTGTGTTGACATATGTGTCTGTGTGGGTGTTTATAGCGTGGTATAGAGTGCGGGAAACATCACCAGCTGCCCCAGCAACAGATGGATAACATGGCTTTAGTTCATGTGTGTCTAATTAAAGATCTGCATAAGTCAAAAAAGAAGCAACACACACATACATGCATACAGTACTTGCATACACAGTTCAGCTGCATTGTCTTATATACCATACTTATTAATGTATAGTGAAAAAAAAAAATCACCTGCTGCTTTAAGGCTCATTGACACCAAGGACATTATCTATAACCGCACAGATATATTTGTTTCAAATTGAAATGACTAGCCACACCAAAATGAGAGTCCACACCATCACTATAATAATATTGGCTCAGAGGAACAATATCACTGGAATCACTTTAAACACAATCTATTCCAGATGGTGAATCATAAAAACATTGACAGCCAATGAGAGTCAATCTTGAGCGTTTAGCAGCAGATGACAAAATTATTATGGTTATTGTTTTAGTGATTGTTCTTGGTGTGAGAGAGTCAAGCAAGTCAATACGGAAAGTATTGCTTTTTTTCCCCTTGGAGAGCACACAGAGCTTTTTAAAAGAATTGCCTCTCTACTTTCTTCAGTTTAATAACAGTGAATGAGGACTGATTCTGTCAACCTTTAAAACAACAAAAAATCCATGAAATTATCCTTAAAGACCAGCTCATTTTATACGGTCTTCTGAAGTCTTGAAGTAGCTTTGTGTGAGGAAAAGCCTCAGGTCTTCATTATTCATTGATAATCTTGACATCCAAACTAGCTCTTGTGCATTCATGAGAAGTTTGATGTGGAACATTTCAATTAATATCTATGTTTAAATTCAATTTAAATGTTCTTAAATCTGTCTTAATGATTAAATTAAACAGACCTGGTAGTTGAAATAATTAGTTAAGTGGAGGAAAATATTTTAGGTAAAAACCTATTTAAATTTTAGACAGTCACTAGTAGGGCTGAACAATACATTGTTTGAGCATTGATATCGCAATCACAATGTGTGTATCCACAATAGACACATCGCTGGATTAGATTGTTAAATAAAGATTAAAAGATAAAAAATATAATACATGTTTTGATGTGTTTATACAATGGCAGCCATGTTATTTTACATTCGACTGTTCAATCGCTTTACTTGTATACTGTTAGACTGTGTATTTATTGACGTTTTATTTCCAATATTTCCAAATAGAGCTTTTAAAATCATTTAGTAAAAATTATATTCATATTTCAATATATATCGCGGCAAAACAATATATCGCAGTGTCAGATTTTTTCAATATTGTGCAGCGCTAGTCACTAGGTTAGTAATTCATAAGATTATAAATTATAGCACATGTCTTATGCTTGTGCTTTTGTAGCTTTTTAAAATTGTTTCATTGTCAAGAAGCAACCAACATGTTCTCCAGAATGTCTTTGTGTTCCAGTGTTTGCATAATTTTTTCTGGCATCTGGAGTAATGCAATAAAAATAATCAAATCCTATAGAGTAAGAAAAGAGGTACAGTAAAACAACATTTAAGGGGAAATCTGAGAGCAGGCACAGAACAGACATCCGTCTTCTTTTAAACCACAGTACGTCAGCTCTCTAGGAGATTTCTGTGATGACACACAGGCATCTTTGTGGTTTTTTAAAAACGATTGTTCTGTAGACATAGAAAGCATAACTCACAAGCATTGTGTTTCAAGAACACATTCAAATGACTGATGTCCTGACACACCTTTGTTATCGTACAAATAGAATAAAATATTTGAGGAGAAAGGGAGATGCTGAAGATTGAAGTTTGACGGGCCAAAACAGCAATTCTAGAATGATTCACAACTACATAGTTTAAGAGGACGGATTAATTATTGAGATTACACAGAATTGTGTGAGTGTGTATGAGAGAGAGTGTGTGTTTGCGATGATTGTATGTGTCTCTGATTACAGAGGGATCAGGGTGTTGAGGCTGGTCGGGATCCGATATCTGAGTGCTGTAACTGCATCTGTCTGCACTCTCAAACTGCCAAACACTATCACACACACATACACTTTCAACAACAAGACAACTGGGAACTTGACGTTTAAAACCACAGTATCCATTCATAGCGTGTGATTGTTTCATACACAAAGAGAGTTATTGCTCCCCACCCTCTTACACTGTTGCATAAAAGAGAGAGCTGACGAACAGTTGGCAAATGTTTGTTTTGTCATGGCAGAGCAGAGGACATCCTCTGTTTAGCTCTGAGGCACATTATATTCCCATCATACAATACCACAAATAAAGCATTCATTTAGAACAGAGAAGCCTTATGCCACTGGAGAAGCTTTTCAGACCTTCTCAAGTGAAACTTGTCCTTCAAATCAAACAATATTTCCATGAGATGCACAGGTCCAAAACATATGCAGAGTTAATCAACAATAATGCATAAAAGAAGTATTATGAGCTCCCCGATAAGAGCTAAAGAAATATTTGTGTGTTCAAATGCTCTGATAAGAAGTTACTTTAGAACAACATTTTGCATGTGCCATTCTGTATGTGTATAAGACATCTTTGCCTGCTTTCATCAGTGTCACTTTTAATTCTCATGCACTGACTAGTTTTCTAAATCGAACAAAAAACAAACTAAATAGAGCAACCTGTCATTGAAACGACTGCCTATGTGACTAAACTTAAGCCAATATGTGCACAACACACTGTAAAAACTAGGCTGACAGACACTGACTGATGGCGCAACATCGACTGACTGACAGTTTGGTCTGCAGTGTGCACACAAGCACACTTGTAAGCTATCTTTATGGGGACTTTCCATACATGTCATGACTTTTATACTGTACAATCTGTATATTCTATCACCCTACCCCAAACCCCAACCCTCACAGGAAACAATCTGCATTTTTTACATTTTCAAAATACTTAATTCTGCGTGATTTATAAGCCACACACACACACACACACACACACAGAGCGAGAGAAATAGTCAAAAGCTGCTGCAACAGACTGAAGCTTCTTGTAGGTGCAAAAAAATACCCCTGTATTCCAGAAGTCTGTGCATAGGTTTACATAAGCTCATAAGTTTAAAATAGTATGGTAAGATCAGCAGCCACAGGTTTAGTCCAGGCATCTGCTTAATTGAATACTGTACATGTGATTCACAGTGGCACCAAATCAACACCTGTCACATTTTTCACATAGTAGCTTTCAAGAGCTAATGGATGATGTCACCTTTCAGACGATATACACTTTTTTCTTTTTCTTCTTCAACACAGGTTTTCTAGGTGTGCTGAGTGTGTGTGCTACGTTGCTGCAGTTATGCGCTGGCTGTCCTTCAGAATGTGTGTGCAACTCACTGGAAGCTAACTGCAGTGGGAGGAGTCTAGTATCTGTGCCCGCACTCACTTCTCTCCCGGAGGGCACACATACCCTCCTTCTGGCCAATAACCGCCTCTCCTCCCTGCCCCTCTCTGCTTTTGCCAACCTGAGCACCCTGGAGACACTCGACCTGTCCAACAACTACCTGGACAACCTTCCTTCCAGACTGTTCCGTGAGCTGAGTAACCTGAGCGAATTGAGTTTGCGTAATAACAGCCTGACGGTTTTGGATCGCGAGTTGTTTCGCGGCCTGACCCATCTGCGGAAGCTGGATCTGTCTCTGAACGGGTTGGCCGCTGTGCCACTGGGCCTTCTAGATGAGCTGCAACAGCTAACCTGGCTCTCCTTGGCTGGGAACAGACTTCACGCCCTGGAGAGAGCCACGTTCGAGCCTCTTGTCAACCTTCAGCACCTGGAGCTGGGCATGAACCCCTGGGAGTGTGACTGCAACCTGAGAGACTTCAAACACTGGATGGAGTGGCTAATATACAGAGGTGAGAGCTTCGTGTGTGTGGTGTTTTTACTTGCTGCAGGTGTACAAACATCATTTAAGCAATAAACCACAAGAGGCTATGAATTTCCTGGATTTTACCAAGGTATTCTTTGGAATAGTCCACGGTGAATTGCCTTCTCTTAACTGTCACTGTCCTTCAGCAGGTGGGACATTTTTGGGGACATTTTGTCTAAAACTGAACTTATCTTGACAAACTAGATCATATAAATATATATTATAATTTTCTAGTGTGAACTCATAAAGAGGCAGCAACAACAGTATAATAATAGACAGCAGTGTTCAATAAATAATTAACCTATTAATATTTAAAATCAAATGAACTATTTTCCTCACAAGTTATAGTATTCAACATAGCAACTTACTGTACTGCATTAAAATTGTATGTGCAATCATGTGAAGTGTATGCTTATTGGCATTTTAAAAGGGCTTTGACTGCAGTTCAACCAACGATAATTTAAAAAGTGATCTGTTTTAGAAGAGGTTTATTAAGCCTCTTAACAGATGGAGCTGTAACCTAATGTAAGTGCATAACACTCCAGACATATTATACCCACACTCTACCTATTAATTTTCCATCCATCTTTTGTCTACTATTGGCAATGAAATGTGGCAAAACCCCAGAAATCATTGTGAAAAAGAACTGAGAATCCTCTGCTTTTTATTCTCCATACCTCTCGCTTTCTGTTTTTCTCGGTCTGTCTCAATCCTTCTACTCTGAGTCAGAGAAACTCATTTCGTTCTATTTCAGAGCAGCTTTAAGAGGGAGGGGGATTTGAAACAGACATGAGAGGCTGAGTCACAAAGCTTTTAGTGTGTGTGAGAAAGAGACTCCAGTCTTGGTGGGCTCTGACTCTCTTGTGCTGCTCCAAAACCTAGTGAGCTGCATATGGAGGCAAGATTTTAAGGCATCATAGATGCTCTCTTGACATGTAGGTAGGCTTCTTACTTGTGCTGCCTTCTAAGATACTTTTTCGAATAATTTATAACATTTATTTCCATCTAAACTCACAATCAATTTTATTAATAGGATGGTGCAGTTAATTTTATTCAGTACTGAAAGTCTTAAAATATAAATTACGTTACTTGGAATTTGTGTGTTTTGTACAGTATATGTAGTGGATTACTGCAGCATTAGCAAGGTGCCACTGTCAAACAATATTAAAATCAAGTGTGTTTTTGCTGCTCTGTGTGGAAGACTTTGATTGACGTGGAGTTTCTGCCCACATAGAGCACTCCAAATTATTCACTTAAGAGGTTCCATGACAGTTAGCATGACATTCGAAGGCAGCTGTGAGCAGGAGGCAGCATGGCAGCTCACTGGGTTTTGGAACAGAGCTTCTGTATGCATGTCAGGCTTATTAATTATACACCAGCTACTGCTCTTCCTCTCATACAAACACACACACACAAATTGAAGAGTGCTGCTGACCCTCTACGCTGTGCAGTGCTATTTTGGAGGGCTTGAAGCAGCCATTTAAATTAATTAGAGGTGACTATTGTTTACCTCAGAGAGCTAAACTTTTGATTTGTCTTGTTCTGTTGCTTTCTGTTGTAGGCGGTTATGTCGATGCTGTTGAGTGTACACTTCCGAAGGACTTAAGGGGCCGTGACATCAGGGGCGTTCCTGTGGAGATGTTCAACTACTGTCTGCAATTGGAGGATGAAAATGGGGGCGGGACTGGGAGCACAAAAGGTGGATCGCCACCATGTTTTCGAGGGACAGCCGCTCCGTCATCTGACAGTGCTGTAGTACGTACAGAGGCAGAGCTACCAGACTGTGTGAAGCAGCGCTATCGGCCGGTCAGTGTTCGCAGGGCGATCGGTACAGTAGTGATCGCTGGTGTGGTTTGTGGAATTGTTTGTATAATGATGGTAGCTGCCGCAGCGTATGGCTGTATTTATGCCTCTCTGATGGCAAAATACCAGCGAGAGCTAAAGAAGAGGCAGCCTTTGATGGGTGACGCAGAGGCCGAAACCGACCCAGAGGAAAAACAGATCTCATCAGTTGCATAGGGGAACGGGGGAGAGGGGTCAAAGTTCAGAGGGATGCTACAAATATAAAGAATCCTTTACTGATTGAGCTGCACATTTGATGATCACTTGCCCAGCGGAGGATTCATCATCCTTGTGTCCTGTTTCTCTGTCCTTCCTGAGACCCTCTCTGACTCTCAGACTTACTCTTTACTCAATCTCTAAACTTTGGCTTATGACCTTTGACCTATTTGCCCCAGGACAAGAGGGACCACTCAGCACTTTAAACTCCCCCACCCTCCCCCAATGTTGAGAGGATCTCAGCAGAGGAGGCGTGGATGCAACTGTTCACAGTTCTGAACCCTGATGTTTCTAGAGGATCATGTGCTGTCATTAGCATTAGCCTCTGTAGCAGCATAACCATAAACCAAACATCCTATCATAACCCTAACCCCAAAACCTTTACCTCTAATCCCAACCTTTCAATACTAATCAAAACCACCAATCTAACTGTCACCCTTAAATACTAATACCAATCCTTACTATATAGGCTCATCTGACCATTGAGGTAACACTGTGTCTACACCGGGTCCACACCACATCAAAAACCAATAACACTCATTATAATCAATGTTGCTTCTCGATGCATCATACTGAGTCACAGACCGTAAACAGACGTCCTAATTTCTGGTGTACTGTATGTGCTTGTTCTACTTCTGACAAAAGGACAAATTGATTTGTAATGTTAATTTTGTCTAGTTTACATAGCCTCATGCAGTTTCTGCATCTCCTGTCAATAGACATGCTCGGTGTAAACACTGTGTAATCCTAAACCTCCAGCTCTTGTTTTAAACCTTTACCCATCAACCACCAATTTTAATTCCAGTCATACTATATTAATCCACCACTAATCTGAACCCCAACTCTAAACCTCCAACACTAATCCTTCCAATACCCTAACACTCCATCACTAATCTAACGCTCAACCTTAATTCAACACTAATTCCTCCATTAACCCCAATCCTTAACTGCAAACAACAACCCCTCCATTACCCTAACAATCCATAACTAATCTAACCCCAACCTTTACACCTTGAACTAGTCCCTCCATTACCCCAACGCTCCATCAGTAATCTGAACCTCCAACCTTTAACCCCAAACACTATTGCCCTAACACTTCATCATAAATCTAAACCCAACCCTTAACCCCCAACACTAATATTTCCCTTACCCTAAAACTACATCAATACCATACCATAACACTCCATGATTAATCTGAACCCCAGCCCTTTCCAAAACCCACTCCAACCATTTACCATAAAGTTTCATAATTGATCTTTACCATCAAACCCCAAATTTCCAACACTAATCCCTACCCTTACCATAACCCCCATCACTAATCTGAACCCTCAACCCTAAACCTCCCAACCCAAATATTAATTCCTTTACTAAACTCTAACCAACTCTCACCTCCAATCCTAACTGTAACCCTTAACCTTATCCTAGTGTGCAATGGACATCATTTCCCCGCATATCATATTTGGAAATATTCCCATCTTATTTATCAGCTATAATATATTCTATACAATGTGACGTGACCCCAGATTTCTGTTCTTAAGTGTGAGGTTTGTCCTCTGTATTGTGTGATAATAATTTGTGTTGATAACATTGTTTTGTTTGTTTACTGTTTGCTGTTTCCCCATGTTCATCTCTAGAGGTCAGACGTGTTTTTGTAAGAATAGAAGAATCCAGCCCTGGTGTCTATCGTGAAGTGTCTTGAAGTATCGTGAAGTGCTAATGTAGAGCAGGCTGAGGACTCTGTTAGTGGAGGGTGGCGAATTGTGGCTACTGGAAATGTTAATTACACCTTGGTGGTTAAAGAAGCACAGTGGTCCTAAAGAATAGCTGCCCTCTTAACTAAAAACAGAAAGGCAATAGCTGAGGAGGAAATAAATCTTACCTTTATTAAGATAGATTTTTCTGTGCAATATAAATCAATGTCTTTGTTGGTCTGTTGTTTAATTCCGGACTAAGATGTCATAGCTGATTTAGTCTGATCCTTTCTCTCGGGCTGACGATGAACGGGAATCGATTGCATTTGTGCGATCAATTTTCTGCTTGTGGACCAATTTGCATAATCCGCTTTTCTTTGAGGGCAGAAGTTGTTTAGACTGAATAATTCAGATAAATTTGACTCAGGCTTTCAGAAGCCAACAGATATCATCAATATAAGCTTTTCTGCGGCATTCAGCCTCAGCGACTGGACATGAAAGGGAAAGAAAGACTGGCAGAAATTAGTTACACGCTCTTAATGTGAACCAACATATATTTTGCCTCAATATTACTTACAATTTAGAACCAGATTATAACGTTGCTAATGTCAAGAATAACGTCATCGTTGGGTGTTTTGCACAATGCTGCCATCTGTAGGAAGGATGTGCAGTAGGCACAAGGGTGCGGAGCAAATATCACACCACCTCATCAGGATTTAGAAGATGCTCTTCCGCTGTAACTATAGCAACAATCTTTCCCACACACTATTCATTACCAATGCAAATTACTGGTAAGGTTGCTGGCAAAAAGTTGTAAATCAAAGTACAACTAATTTGCGTGCCAATACCGACACCAGCAGTTAAGCGTCTAGGACTTGTCTCTGTGTTCAGTGATATTTCCAGCCATATGCTGACTATATATAAGTACAGGTATACATTTATTCAAAGGTATGTTGAATACATGTATATATTTTAATCGGTGTCTTACAAATTATTTATGAACAGTAACTCGCAAAACCTGAGAATACCTTTTCCCTGCAAATTTCTTTCGCAGAGGAACTCCGAAAATTCTCTGTGAGAGAAAACTCATGAATTATTAATGAGAGGAGTTTTGTCTAATGGTTGCGGTCTTTCCTGCCGTTACTGTTTAAGTTAGCTCTTATTTTATACAGCATGTGTCATAGGCCTGTTCTCTGCACGGGGCGACAATACACATACCCTGTATCCTCTTCTATGAAAAAAAAGCACTTTTGCCACTGGTGGACTAATACTTTCCTGTCAAATTGCACTTATTGCGAATAATCTCAAAAGTGAGCACATGCTTGTTTATTGATGTCAGCAATGCGCTTTTTCTGAATCTAAGCCGACAGAGTAGTTGTGATGTAATGTCAGTGAATATGAAGGGCCATTTATAAACGAGCAGCGACTCAGCTTAGGTGTGTTTACTCTCTGTCCTGGCCTTACATATAACAGCAGGGACACCACACAGTTCACTACACCTCCCTGCAAAACGAAAGCTTTGTAAATCCCATTGGATGGATGAAAGGAAAGAATTTGTCCAATTGACTGAGCTGAAAGCATCTTCAAAATCTCTCTGAAGTTCAGATTTAATATCTTATAGCGTATTGATGTGACCCTTTCTTCACTTGACCTTTTTTCTAAGACTGATATGAGATCCTTCTTTATATTTTCGCTTGATAAAAATCAGTTTGAAATATGATTTGTGAGCTGTGATATAATTCTGTGTTAAAATGAATAAAGAATGTATTTCCGTAAACGCCTAAGTTTGAAGTTCAGCAAGCACTCACACAGTTTGCTCAAACTCAATTAGTGAAATCCAGGTTCAAATATGACAGATAAAAAAAACAAGGGTTAAGCATTGACTATTGGATTAATTCTACAGCATATCAGTGAGATGTGTGTGTCGCACTTGTTAGTCCATCTAGAAACAAGAAGCTTCATGAGGAAAAACCCCTTTCATATGGAATAATGTTGTCATGTTTTCAACTGTGACCATTAATGCTTTTCATGAACAACTAATGTTTTTTTTTAACCAAATGTCTAGTTCATAGCACTAATGACATGGATATTATCATCGCTTTACATATTAGTAACATGGCCAATAAAATCTATTAATCCAGATTTATTTTTAACTCTCTGTTAGAAGCTCAGGTTTTGCAAGACTAAACCATGTCGACCTTTAAAGTTGCCCTATTAGTGAAATAAATGACCAAACTAACAAATAGTAGCTGTCATGAGTATACCTGCATTCACCATCAGGAGGCAGCAAAATAATCTCATAATGTTAGATCATTTTGTTTGCACAATCCAAAATAAATAATGCAATCCAACTTTATTGAAAGATAGCTCCTCCACTTTTGCTACATAAGCAAAGCTGTGACTACTGAATGCATGACGTGTTCAACATTCCTTGATTCTGTTTATGGACTAAATAAGTACATCATCTAGGTACTGTATTTAAACTGTACTTACCATTTTTTGATTTTTAATGTGAATAAAAAATGTACATATTCATACTACAAAATGGCATAGGATAGTGCTTAAATATGTGATTGGGATGCATCAGACTTGTTGTCTGGTTAGCATACAGTCCAGATAGCTTCTGGTTGCAGATATTTTTAAGGTGCAGTTGGTGATCTGCCAAAATGCTTACCATTAACATAATATTTTAAAACACCAAAGCAGGGGGGTACAGACCCACAAGGGGGCCTCAGCAAGCACTGTGGGGGGCGCGTCATATTTTACTTTTTTTTTTTAGTTGCTATCATGTTGTCTTAGTTTATTTTATCTCCTGGCTGACCAAAAAATTAAAAAAATTGTAATTTGTCCTCCATAAAAAAGACCTTGTCTCACTGATTCACCTTCAACAGCTAATAATAATGACCCAAGCAAAAAATCTACGTTATCGATGCTGTAAAAGGTCCCTAGTCACATCAGTCTTTTTACCAGGTGGTTTCAGTGGCTGAACAACACTTCTGTGCATATAGCCCATTCGTAAAATAACAAAACTACATCAGCTTTGCGTGACTAAAATAGTTTTAAAGCGTAACATTACACATAACTTAAACATGTGTGCATGCATAAACAGTGGATCTTTCTGTATGAAAAGGGGTGCACAGATGTACAGATCTACAAATGTTGACAGCCAGTTAGGGCTACTTATCAGAATTATGGGAATTGTCCGCCCGGCAAATTTTAATTGGATGAACATTTTTTAGTTTTATGCCTTACCCAGAATATAAAAAATACATATAAATACATTTAGATCATTTACTTTAATCAGTACTATTGGAATGTGAAGATACTTTCAACCAGCAAAAACGACAATCACCTACTGCACCTTTAACTACACCATTATAGAAGTGTTTTTCCATTGCCACTGAATCCATAACCATGTATTCTTACAGAAAAGAAATGAAGGTAATACAAATCACAAACAAATTCGTATTATATTACATGCTTTGCTTGTGACTATTTTTGGTCTTATAAACATTAAATGTGGTTTAATGGGGGCTGCTATTTAAAAGAATGAAAATGATACAAGTACATACTGTACTTCATATTATTTCATTGCTTTTTGTATCTTTTCCTTTTCAGAAATGCTCTAATACGTCATCAGTAATGCGTGTCTTTAGGAGTACAGGGAAAGTAGCACAAGCAAAGGTCACAAAGAGATGTTCATGCGGAGGTAAACACCATACATGGTTGCACATCCATACACGGGCACATGTGTGTACACTGGACAAAATGAATATTATCAATTCAACTAGAGGTTTTTCGTCAGAATAAAAGTGAAGAATAACCAGGGAAATCCTACCTCCAGCAACTGCTGTCTTTTTGCTCACAGAGACTGTAACAGGCGTGACAGCAATCACAAACCTGCCGTTCACTGCAGGGAAAGAAACGAAAAAAATACTGAGCACTGTACTCTCAAAAGGCTGTAAAGTCTCAGTTGTTTTGATGTGGACTGCAGGGTACAGGCTACCTCCTGAGTTGTCCTCTGTAGGAACGTAGTACAAAAAGCGGCCAGCTGGATTTTCTGCCGCACGCCGATACCAAACAGGGAAATGGTCTAGAGTAAAAATATTCTCCTTATCTGATGCAGTTAAGAATTTTCTGCAAAGAAACCATCAAAAAAAAACATCCAACATTAATATATAGGTCAAAGATGAGATGTCCTATTTTGGTGTCTTTTAATATGTCATCAAATGATTCTTGATCTAATTATGCCTGACAAGATTTTTGATATATAAACAATTGCTTCACTTAACGGCATTAGTGAAGTTAATAGTGGATGTCGTATGTACAATAAATCATGTTTAAAATGTATTAAAGTCGTTCATTTTTGCTTAGAAATACCCTTTTCGTCTTTGACCCAATTATATGTGTTGCGTGGTCATTGCCTTACTTACTTTGATGTACATAAATATGGTTATCCTATAACTAAAACATATATATACAGCCTGTATTTTATGCATTACCGCCTGTTCCTCTTTACCTTACAGTGTTGAGTGTATTTTAGAGTGCCTACTGATGAAAGTTATATGTGGGAGTGAGTGGCCTCAAGGAAACCTGTGACAGAGCAGACGCAGCCTATGCAGTTGAGTCGTGATGCAGACAGCGGGAGCTCTTGATTAAAGGTATACTCACTTCGCCACACGCTTCTCTACGCCAGCATATCTGATCATCCTCATGAGGCCAGAGCGCGTGCCCAGGAACGCTGTCTCCACTCCCCCATCAATACTGCATGCAAAAGAATGAGAAAGGTCACGGCCGAGCACGTATTTCACTAATGAAACTTGTCTGTGACGCTGTGTGTGTGGGTGGGAAATGGTACCCGGAGGCGTTGAGCAGCAGTGCAGTCCAATAGGCTTCCATAGGAGCTGTGACCACTGCGTCAAACAGAGTCTGCTGCAGAAGCCTTTCATCACCTTAAGAATAGACAGAGCAGGGTATCATCAGTCAGCATTCAGCGTTTAAATTGTGGTTAATAACGTACGAAAATGGTTATGCTGCAGGGAGGGTGAAAGTTTGAAAATTATGATAATTTGCACATCAGTCAAGCGGTTTTCAAGGATTATAACAATTATGGCAATTATTACACAGCTGACTATATTCTGAAAATTGCATTTCAGTATATTGTGTTACTACTTAAGTACCTTGTTGACTCATGTTGATGAAATATTTGTTTTTCTTCTTCGTTATTTATATGAATAATAAATAGAATGTGCAAGTTTCTAAAAACAGAACTCACATTCCAGATCTGGTTCTTTTCCTGTTAAATACCGAACCACGGCCTGAAGCTGCGTCAATTTGCGATGATGTGGATCGATGTCTGTCTCACAGTATGTCCTTAAACAAAAGAAAAAAAAAAACATCAGATCAGTGTAAATCAAATCACTGCGCTGTCAAAACAGCCTAATCTAGCATTTAGCCCTAGCAAACACCCACCATTCTTGAGCAATACTGACATCAGACGCAGTCAGGTCATGTAGGCCTGTAGACAGAAAGACATCACAACTAATAGTGACAAAAATCAGGCAAATGGTTATTACTTTGCAGAAAATAATTTGAAAATCTTTACCTTCTTCAACTGAAACATTTCCGATGAAAACATTCTTCCCGTGACCGTTGGTAAGTACAATCCCAAGACTAACAACAAATGCATAAGTTTAGAAGTCTCACAATTAGTTATATATTTAAAATCTAATGGCTTTTAGTATGGTCACCTAAATGGCGTCTCATTGATGGTAGTATAAAAATATTCATTTTTCAGGAACACAACTCTTTTCTGAGGAAAAAAGACATCAACATGTAAGTATGACAGTCACAGCTTGGTTATAATTAGATATATTTCAAACTCAGCAAATTAAAGGTCAAATACAACTTACTCCTTTTTCTACTGTTGCTCTGACGTCCAGAGAGATTGTCCCAGTTTCCCCTTTTACCATCGCCGTTCTCAGCTAAAGGATCACCACACACAAACACCTTGAAGCAATTGATCTAAAAATGGTGTGATGTACGTGCGTGTATGTGTGTGAGTGAGTGTTTATTAATATTCCACTTACTGCATCTTCTGTATCCTCCCACTCCACCTCTGATAAATCCACACTGTTATAGTTCGGCTTTGGCTTCAGCTTCTTGCCATCTTTATACTAACACAAAGTACAGAATAAAACAAACTTAATGTGTTACAAAACTAATAGCAAAATGTAAACAGCTGAGCTTTAATATTTGATATTTGTACAAACAATGAAAATCTGCTCTTAATTTACTCAACCTGATGCCTTGGGGATTTAATAGGCATGAGTCAATGGCTTTAAGTTAGTAATTTTGTAAATATTTTCACACAGACTGATCATTAAGCTTTAAAAGCCCTCTGTGTATGATTAGGGTTGAGTGGTATTAATTTTATTTTGCCTAAATATAGTTTTCTGACTCTCAAAGTGCTATTGACTTATTTTATGAATCATTAAGCATCATGTTTTAGCTAAATGCCTCTTCAAATTTCTATCAAAGAGGAAAAAACAAACACCTATATTTTGGATGGTGTGAAAGTGATTAAATTAACAGCAAATTATGATAGTAAGTCAAAAGACCTCTAAAGGGAATGTATGCAGCTGCTCACCAGAGGTCGAAGGTCAGGATGAGAGAGTATATAACCATTATTAGTGTTTAAGAATGCATAGCCGTGAACCCCCAGCTGAAATGAGAATGGAAAAAAAATCAGAATAAATCATTCAGGAAAATCACATATTTATTATTCAGTCTGGTGTCTAAACAATCAGTCACTCTGTATGCAATAATCTCCATGGACACAGTCTGTTCTGTGAATGGAAAAGAGTTAGATGTGATCAACAGAGAACTGATGATATTATTAAGGCACCTTGTATCGAGGAGCCAATCTCATGAGCTCCTTCAAGGGAACATCAGTGCCAACCACACCGAGGAGGATGCCATGAGAGAGCTGCACAGTGAGAAAAAGAACAAAATTTACATTTTGAATACAAATTCTCATTCAGTCTGTATTCTAGTGGAATTTAACCATGGTTTTACTACAAATTTCACCAAAGCCAAAGTTAGCCAATTGTAACCTTTGATTTGGCCCACCATCCCATCTGAGAGGAGAATGAGATTGATGTACTGACGTAATTTGACGTAACCTTTTTTATTTTTTTTATTGCTGAGCTACAAAAAAGCTAATTGAAAAGAAATGTTTCAATTTAATGTTGTAAATTAATCAGTTTTTTTTTAAATGCAAATCCTGTCACTCGATGAATAGAGAGGACTAATGCAGAAAACATCGGCAAGCAAATCAAGGCAAAAACTAGTGTAATTCTGTTATAAATGAAATTTAGTTTTTACTGTAATAAGTTCATTATAAAATGTAAAAAATAATAAATAAATAAATAAATAAATAAATAAATAAATAAATAAATACTGTATGGCAACTATATTTACCTTCAGCCCACTAGCCTCAATCAAGTTTGGTTTTAGGCCCTTCATAGGAAAAGGTTTGGCCACCCTTGAGTTGGTCACAAATGGTTTTGCAAAACTAATCATAGGCCTACCCCAAAATCTAAAATTTACTAACTATTTTTACATCCTCAAGTGGCATATTGGCATCCATATACTAATACAATGCAAGTCAATGGTTTTAGGGTTCCAGCTATCTTGTGTTCAACACAAGAAGTAAACTCATAAAATTGATATTTAAAAATAAGTGAAGGAAGAGTTAATGATCTCAGACTTTTATTTATTTATTTATTTTTTTGTGGGTAAACCTTTAACAGTGATAATACAAATCAATACACAAAACACAGGCTACAGATCAGCTATATTGAAACCATTGTTAACTTTCATACGTATTCAATTTCATTTAATTCGACCTATGCATGCCTACACCTTGAAATATTTAATAATTTATTAGTAACTTCCTAATTTTCTTTATTAATTGAATATCGAACTGCATTGAAAAACAAGACCCTAGTTTGACCTAAACCGAAACTTAAGATGTAAATATTAATAACACCTGTTGCGGCTAGTAGCAGAGCGTAATCATTGATTAGTTCTGTTCGCGGGCTTCGTCGTGGAAAGCTGAGGAAACGCCGCCTGAACGTATCAAATCAACACCTTTTAGGTACAAAAGTAAATTTTTCTATTAAAATTGTTGCAGTTTGTACGTGAAAACACGCTACCAACATTGTATAGTAATTTTTGGGGCTTAACATGAAAGTTACATTTATAAATAGCCTAAGTAAGACGAGCTCGGATATCCTCGTTCTCAATATCACAAACTAGATATACCTTATTCCCTACATTAAATAGATAAACGATTACAGAATCGATTAGTTCATTAAGTTAAATGATTAATTTATTCCAGTAATTAGAATCTCTAAAAATATTAATTTACTGTCCCTTCTGCAGTTATGGTCCACGCCAGGAGGAGGCGACATGTGACATCTTTTTCAGTGGTAAGTTCATTTTTGAATAACTCAGTCAACCTGTTTATTTTATTAGATATACACATATATTTCTAAACTGTATTTATTCTTCCATTTACCCATCATTTGGGTGCATGGCTTTCATGTCTTGGTAAAGTTAAAGGCTAAAATCTACAGAATAAGCCATACATAGTTTATTTATTAATGTAATTCCATGAATGCTTAATTTATTTAATTGAATTTCTAAATTGAAGAACTAAATTAAAACAATGCGAATGTTTTTGCAGGTTTTCAGATAATGTAAGTCAGGTGAGAGTTTATATATCTGGGAGCTGACAAAGATTTTGTGTTTTGTTTAGATTTTGGGTTTTTAGAAACTCACTGTTTCTTCTTTCTTGCTGAACACAGGCATGGCTACAGAGGTCATCAACAGCAAACTCTCGGCCTGTGTGTTAAAAAGCTGAAAGACGAGAGAGAGGAAGAGACAGACATCGAAAAATCAACAAATGGTTGCTAAATCCCAGCAATGCCATTAAAATGGTGACCACGTCTTTCCATTAAGGACAGCTGCTTCACAGGTAGGTGGGATCACATCGTGCAAAACACAGTTGCCTGAGCTAAACTGACAGAACAACAGAACAGTCAAGCACACCTTTTTTCCTTCATCATTGTCACTAACTGGCTCTTTATAGTCCCAAGATGTCAGAAACTCATTTCCTTTTTACATATTTTCATTAGTGGGTGTGAAACAGGAATTCCTGTCACTGTTTTGACTCTTTTACACATTAAGCATTTCACAAATTAAAAACTGACAAAAAATACCAAGTTTACATCTGTACAATGAACACATTCAATATTGTTTTGGATATTATCAATTCAAAATAAACATCCCATTAGTCAATGTGAAAGCTACGTATGTGGACAAGGGCCGAATGTATCAGACCAAACAAACCAAGAGAAACAAGCTACAAATGTGTACTTGATTTCAGTTAAATGTTTTGACCAGACAATAATCTTTAAAATCTACACAGAAAAAAAAACTGAAGAATGGGATTTATGCTAAAGTAAAATCAAAATCAAAACTTCAAAATTAAACAAACTGCATTAAAAAATCCCCACTATTTATACATTAAATTAGTTCAGAAAATCTCTGTACAGTAAAGTTTTTTTGTGAACCTTGTGGGTGAGTTACTTTGTCTACAAGTTAATTTATTTAAAATGTTGTTAATTGTACTTTAGCGTACTGTGTTTCAGAAATAATGAACTAATTAACAACCCACATCTACTTAAAATTGATTTTTTTTGTGAATTCCTATTGCTTTAGACTAAAAGTTAACACTTCACAGACAAGTTTATCTATATATAACTAAAGGATATATCTAAATAGATGCTAGAAACTCTTAAAACGACAAAAACACATGAACTACTGCAATTAGGTGGATTTATTTTCATCTACTGTTGAGAACAGAATAGTTTACCTCAGCTGTATTGGGTAGCTGAAATGGGATTGCAGGAAATAATGACAAGCACAATGAAGTAACGAGATCACAGTAGGATAATGAAATAACAAGATGACAGGTTTGAGATTAATGCAGACAGAAAGGATCGATATGAAGGTTTGGTTCAATATGAAACATGAACTTGTACTTGCATAGTATTGGCTAGGAGAAGAAAGCAAGAGTGAACAAGAAAAACGTAAGCAGCTCACCACACTGTCCATGTAAGCCTCTGTCCAAATGATGTCATGATCATGGTTGATGACCATTGGTCTGCTCAGCACATGAAGATATTCCATCACATTCTCCTGTACATCCGCCAGTGTAGAGATGTGAGTGTAGTAACCTAATTACAAACATCAGTGAAATAGTAATGAGAAAAGTGATTGATTTATTTTCTGCTACCAGCAGAGGGCATAGACTTCATCTTATTAAATCAAAATAATATTAGAACTGGTTGTGGCTCGGGAATCTTAAGAAATTAAATTTTTTACACATTTTATATTTAACTGTTTTAATAATTGTTATTTCTAAATTTGGGAAACTAATAAAATAAAAAAAGAATGGAAATTTGTATTGTCGATATACTGTAGGACAGGGGTTCCCAAAAAAATGGAAATTTGTATTGTCGATATACTGTAGGACAGGGGTTCCCAAAGGTTATCAATGCCAGTGACTTGCGACACCCACATTCCTCAGAGGTAGTTATAAGTATACAAATGCTGCGCACTCAACAGTAGGCTTAAATAAACACGAGCATATTGACAACACAAAAAAGTGCAAAAGTCTTTACAACCATAAAATTTATACAGTCATTTATTAATTTGTTTAATTTAATATTAAGCGCGTCTAAAGAGACTAGTGGGCACAATGTTTCCAGCACAAGTCTATTCTTGGTTTAATTAAAAAAAAAAACACTCAGAGGCCATTCTCAATGTTCAGTTGTGGCATTAATTCTTTTTTAGTGTATTTGATTGCCATAAAGGTGTCAGAAAGGTGTCATTTAGTGCTATAAAATCAATCTGCTGCAGCTGCAGCTGACGCTATTGCTGTGTTGTTAATCAAACATAAACACATCGATCCTATGAAAAGATTAATTGAAAGGCTGATGGCTTTTTTTTTTTGCAGGATGATTTTTTATGTATCTATTAACTACTATTTTTGTCTTCTGTGAGTTATGGATAAAATATGGTAATTCTAATAGTTTAATAAAATTTATTTGACTTTTGGAAATCATCAATTGACACCCTGTCAGTGTCTTGCGACTCCCACTTTGGGAACCACTGCTGTAGGATATTGTTTAAATTCAGATTCAAATTACATTGGCTTTCATTGGCAATTCATTCGTTGGCATTTTATTTATTTCACATTTCATTGGCAAATTTCATTGCCAATTTTATGGACTGCACTTTGTGTTGCTGGTATTATTAATCCAACTATAAAAAAGAAATGAATGTAAAATTAAAGTTAAAAGTCCAAATGTCATTAAATTGGCATCTAATTGAAATAAGTACTAAAAACAAGTACAAGTACTCAAGTAAATGAGTACAATTAAAATAAAAAGTAATAAATCTGTGTGTAAAAATATCATTATATATTTATTAAAAATATAAAAATGTGTATAAAAACGGAAAATCATAAAATACATATTAAAATGCATAAAATATGAATTAAAATGAATAAATAACAGTGTATAAATAATAGAAAAATAACACTTATAATGCTTATAATGCTCTGCTTAATTTCGAATCATAAAAGGGCATTTGTGAATTTAATGTGTCTAGATACTGGAGTCATCTTTTATTTTTAGTTAGTTTTAATAAGGTGTTTCCTATCGTACTATTGTGATGTTATTTATTGATATCACACTGGTAGTTTTTTGTTTACTGCACTTTATTCTTCTAGTTAGTTCTCTAAAGCAGCTAATAAATCAAGTCTCGTACATTCTCATTAAATATCTAGCCACTGCATCAAAAATAAGCTGAATAATTGCTTGAGGTCTCACCTTTATTATTGCAAGCAATCCATTTGACATTGCTGGCAAATGTAAGCTCTCGTCCAATCAGATACGTGAACACGCGCACCTGTTTGAGAGTATATTCTGTTATCAGATTGTGCGCTCACGTAAAGCGTGTATCCATAGTGATTCTGTGTATGTTTGTGTGCTTTCTGTACCTTGCGATCTGGCCAATTGAACTCCTCAAACACCTGCTGGAAATCCTCCATGGCTCCATCAGTGATCAGCATGATAGCCTGATTACATAAACTACCCCTGCCTTCTGCTGCTGCCTACGCACACAGATTTTTATTATATCAATGTTTCCATACAGATATTCATACGTCCCTCAAACACTAAGCCATACTTACCTCATTCAGAATCTTAAAGGACTCTTTCATGGCTTTCTTCACCTTTCCTTCACCTTTTACCTGCAACTCCTGCACCAAAAGCTTAAAGTGCTAGACAGAAATAGGATAAATTAATGCAAATATTAAAATCAGAGCTGGCAAATGAATTCATCTCACTGTGGAGTTTGAGAAAGCGTTACCTCACGGTTATCCAGATCAGCTTGTACCAGTGTGCCTTTAAAACAGGGCTCTACATATTGGACATAATCACTGTACTGTAAATAGAGAAAATACTGAGTATTAAGATAGTAATGGAAGAATTTGTATTGCTTGCTTTGTTGTAGCGCACAGGTGTCAAACACAGTTCCTGGAGGGCCAAAGCTCTGCACAGTTTAGTTTAAAAAAAATACACCTGATCAAACTAATTGAATTCTTCAGGGTCGTTTGAAAACAATAGGTTTGTTCAAGCAGGGTTGAAACTAAACTGTGCAGGGCTGCGGTCCTCCAGGAACTAGGTTTGACACCCCTGCTGCAGCATATTAGGTCTGGATGCAGGGTTTCTGTTCTTACCGCAATGACGTTGACAAAGTCGTTTTCGCCTAGTGTGTCTAGAATGGTGTTGATGGTGTGTTTTGCGATGGTGAGTCTCAAACCCTTCATACTCCCGCTGATGTCCACAGCGATAATGATGTCTTTAGGAGATGTGGCTGCTTGAATGTACCTGAGCATGAAAAAAAAAAAGAAATGCCCTTTTAAATTTAAAAGTATGATACTGTCAGACTGTTTAACAGGACAAATGTTCCAATCAGTACCTCTATTACTTATTTATTTATTTCATAATATATTTATATATGTTCCAATCAGTCCATTTATTGCATAACTCTAAAATTTCACACTTTTTTCCCCATAACATATATTGCAGCATCACATTTTCACATTCTAAACTTTTTGAGAATCTACTTTTTTTGTAATTGGCCAGATGATCGCTTTAAAGTGCATGTAGAGTGGATTTGATTTCTTAATGCGCAAAACAGTACCTTCTTGACATGACAACAATAAAAACCAAACTCTTTCAGGCCCTATTGTTAGTTCACCCCCCCAAAAATTACAATTCTTATTAATTAACATTGTGCTTTTTCAAACCTCTGAGAATTTTATTCATCATAAGAACACAAATTAGGATATTGTACAAAGTGGTTAAACTTACAAACTAAAGTTCAACAGCTTTCTTGAAAATGTAAGTCAACTCAACTTAGAGAGATTCTTTGTTTCAACTTAAGATGTTGAGTTTTAGTTAAATATATTGTAAACCTCAATATAATTGTCACGGGTGGCAAGGAGGACCCAAATGCAGAATTGACAAGAGAACACAAGGTTTATTTTCAGGAGGTAAACAAGGCTATGCAGGAGGACAGTCAATAGTGCAGGACGATTTCAGGAGAACAGGCTGGTGAGGGGAGGAGACTCAGGACTTCAGGATGATACATAGGGAAGTGTCTTAAGAGGGTAACACAGGCTGGTCAGGAAAGGGGAATTCCAAATTTCAGGCCAAGCAGTCAAAAGGTAGCTAGCCGAACCTCTGGTTAGGGACAGGGGTGGCAAACAGATCGATCATCAAGGGAAGGGGATCCACAACCAGCGATGACTCAGGAGGGAAGTGAGACAAGCAACACAACAGGACTAGACGGCTGGGGAAACAAGAAAATTAAAAAGAAGAGCAAGGAAAAAACTAACTAGAACTAAGTAAATATGAAAAATAATTAAGAGGGGAAATAAGAGCTCGAAAAACAAAATGAAACTACTGAAACTTAAACAAAAGGCTTAAAGAAATAAGCTATAACTAGAAATAAAACAGAAAGCAAAACACAGGAACAGGAATTTAAAAAAATAAAGAATTAACTAAAGACTAGGGCTAGACTGAGGCTAAGGATCACAAAAATAGCAAAATGAAAACTTGAAATTAGTCTTGAGCAGAAACAGAAATAAATTTGAAAATGACAGCAACCTTATTGAAAGAAAAAAAAATTATAAATAAATTAACCGAATCAAAAGGATAAATTAATTCAAGATAAAGATCAAAAAGACTTGTACTAGACTAGACAAAGGAAACAAAACTAGACTATATGGAAAAAACCTCTATCATGCACTAAACGATATAAGCTAGACAAGCACACGAAAGATAGCATGACGAACCGGCAAAGACAAGTGGAAAATGAACTCAATATAAAGGGAGTAGATAGCACAAGGAACAGGTGAACATAATTAGACAAACAAGGACTAAACAAGGGGGCGAGGCATAGGAAAACAAGGAGGCAGGACAAGAGGAGCACATGGCCAACACAACAAAAGAGACAACCATGTGCTAATACACAAAACAAACAAAGAGACATTAAACACAGACAGGAGTGACAGGGCTGTAAGGGCTGGATCCTGACAGTACCCTCCCCCGAACGGACGCCTCCAGGCGTCCAATCTAGGCAGAGGCAAGGGATGTAACAACAACTGGGAAAGGGGGTGGGAAAGAAAGCTTGAAGGACTGGAGAGAGCTGGAAACACAGGGGGTAACAACTGGGAGGGAGAGTGGGGAGCAAGACCTGGGTAGACTGGAAAAACTGGAGGTGCTGCTGGACGGGGAGGAAACAGTCCTGGGAAGTTGTTTTGGGGCAACCAGGGAGGTGCAGATCTTTGGAAACCACTAGAGCTTGTCAACACAGAGGGGGGGATGGGGGGGATAGGAAAAGTCGAAGCTCCTTTAGATACATTCAGTCTCTTAGTGTGGAAAACCTTGGGACGGGGCCTAGGGTCTGGGTTTAATTTGGGTTTGCCCTTCAGAGCTGCAGGCACAGGTTTCAGGATTGACCTAGAGCCCACTTGGACTGGTAAAGCTGGCTGAGGTGCCAAATCTGTAAAGACCTCCAATGCTGTGGGAACTGGAACAGGGGCTAAATCCGAGGCGTACTCCAAGGCAGTCAGGACAGGCTCAGGGTCTTTATCTGATATACCCTCCAGGGCTGCAGATACTGGATTAGATGTCAATTCTGTAAGGGTTTCTGGAGTTGCAGGGACAGTTACATGGGTTGAATCCGAGATCTCATCTGAAGCCACGTGTAAAGGCTGAGTGGCAGAATCTGAGGAGCACCCCAGTACTGATGAAGCTGGAAAAGGGTATGGGTCCATGATCCCCTCCAGGGTTGCAGGAATCCGCATAGGAGCTAAACTATTTATATCCTTCACAGCTACATAAACTGAGTTAGGGGCTAACTTTGAAGGATCTTTAGTCCAGGTTGAGGACCAGGGTAGAGCCGGAGGAACAATACAGAGAGGATCCACAGGAATAGGTAGGACAGGGGTCTTGAGTGGGACAGGAATGGAAGAGTGCAAATGAACTTGAGGCCTGTGAGGAGCCGGCAAGGCTGGAGGCCTGTGGGGAGCCAGCTGGGCTGGAGGCCTGTGGGGAGCCGGCAGGGCTGGAGCCATCAGGACAGGAGGCCTGAGGGGAGCCGGCAGGGCTGGAGCCGGCTGGACAGGAGGCCTGAGGGGAGCCGGCAGGGCTGGAGCCGGCTGGTCAGGAGGCCCGTGGGGAGCCGGCTGGTCAGGAGGCCCGTGGGGAGCCGGCTGGTCAGGAGGCTCGTGGGGAGCTGGCTGGTCTGGGAGCCGGGCTGGGGCCGGCAGGGCTAGGCATCTGTGTGGTGCCGGTAGGGCAAGGGGTCGGAACGGGACTGCCACTGAGCTGCGCTCTGGGGCTGGAGCCGACACTGGCGGGCGCTCTGGGGCTGGAGCCGACACTGGCGGGCGCTCTGGGGCTGGAGCCGACACTGGCGGGCGCTCTGGGGCAGGAGCCGACACTGGCGGGCGCTCTGGGGCAGGAGCCGACACTGGCGGGCGCTCTGGGGCAGGAGCCGACACTGGCGGGCGCTCTGGGGCAGGAGCCGACACTGGCGGGCGCTCTGGGGCAGGAGCCGACACTGGCGGGCGCTCTGGGGCAGGAGCCGACACTGGCAGGCGCTCTGGGGCAGGAGCCGACACTGGCGGGCGCTCTGGGGCAGTAGCCGACACTGGCGGGCGCTCTGGGGCAGGAGCCGACACTGGCGGGCGCTCTGGGGCAGGAGCCGACACTGGCGGGCGCTCTGGGGCAGGAGCCGACACTGGCGGGCGCTCTGGGGCAGGAGCCGACACTGGCGGGCGCTCTGGGGCTGGAGCCGACACTGGCGGGCGCTCTGGGGCTGGAGCCGACACTGGCGGGCGCTCTGGGGCTGGAGCCGACACTGGCGGGCGCTCTGGGGCTGGAGCCGACACTGGCGGGTGCTCTGGGGCTGGAGCCGACACTGGCGGGCGCTCTGGGGCTGGAGCCGACACTGGCGGGCGCTCTGGGGCTGGAGCCGACACTGTCTTCAAGCGAAGGGCTCTGGCCTCCCTGGCACGAGCTCTCCTACCCGTACGCCTCCCAGGGCGGGAGGTTGACGGGTCTTTCACATCTTGGGTTGCTTGGGCAGGCACAAACAAAGAGCTATCAACACTGGACATGACTGACTGCAATGTAACTGGGTCAGACTTAACAGACATGAAATCAGACGTTGACTGGGAAACTTCTCTGGAAGTTAAATTGAGTTCAAGGGACTTGGTTTCCCCAGAGGCAGTTGTGGTGGATTCAGTTGACTCAACAATAGGAATCCGTTCAGAGGACACCCTGGGGCAGGCAGCAACTTGGGTAACCTGCTTCCTCTTGATTCTCCGTTTCACAGTGGGAGCCGGAAGATCATGGTGGTTTTGATTTGAGGAGGGAGGGATGGTAGGGTGGTCACTGCTAACATCATCAGGAGGATTTAGGATTTGCCAGTCCTTACGATAATGAACATAATCAGAGAAGTCCCAGAAATTTAGAATTTGTAATTGCTCCATCTCCCACTCTGGCAAAGGGTCATCTAGGGAGCGGTTAAAGGCCTTCTTGAGAGCACAGTCATCATAGTCGAGGCCCCTGGCCATGGTCCAGAAAAATTGGGCAAATGCCCGAGGTTCCAGACCCTGCTGGCGAAGCTGAGCCAGTCCCCGCTTGAGGGCCAATCTCCCTTCCTTAGTGGTGGGACGGACAATAGTGATGCTCATTCTGCTGGGTTCTTGTTTGGCCGGTTCGTACTGTCACGGGTGGCAAGGAGGACCCAAATGCAGAATTGACAAGAGAACACAAGGTTTATTTTCAGGAGGTAAACAAGGCTATGCAGGAGGACAGTCAATAGTGCAGGACGATTTCAGGAGAACAGGCTGGTGAGGGGAGGAGACTCAGGACTTCAGGATGATACATAGGGAAGTGTCTTAAGAGGGTAACACAGGCTGGTCAGGAAAGGGGAATTCCAAATTTCAGGCCAAGCAGTCAAAAGGTAGCTAGCCGAACCTCTGGTTAGGGACAGGGGTGGCAAACAGATCGATCATCAAGGGAAGGGGATCCACAACCAGCGATGACTCAGGAGGGAAGTGAGACAAGCAACACAACAGGACTAGACGGCTGGGGAAACAAGAAAATTAAAAAGAAGAGCAAGGAAAAAACTAACTAGAACTAAGTAAATATGAAAAATAATTAAGAGGGGAAATAAGAGCTCGAAAAACAAAATGAAACTACTGAAACTTAAACAAAAGGCTTAAAGAAATAAGCTATAACTAGAAATAAAACAGAAAGCAAAACACAGGAACAGGAATTTAAAAAAATAAAGAATTAACTAAAGACTAGGGCTAGACTGAGGCTAAGGATCACAAAAATAGCAAAATGAAAACTTGAAATTAGTCTTGAGCAGAAACAGAAATAAATTTGAAAATGACAGCAACCTTATTGAAAGAAAAAAAAATTATAAATAAATTAACCGAATCAAAAGGATAAATTAATTCAAGATAAAGATCAAAAAGACTTGTACTAGACTAGACAAAGGAAACAAAACTAGACTATATGGAAAAAACCTCTATCATGCACTAAACGATATAAGCTAGACAAGCACACGAAAGATAGCATGACGAACCGGCAAAGACAAGTGGAAAATGAACTCAATATAAAGGGAGTAGATAGCACAAGGAACAGGTGAACATAATTAGACAAACAAGGACTAAACAAGGGGGCGAGGCATAGGAAAACAAGGAGGCAGGACAAGAGGAGCACATGGCCAACACAACAAAAGAGACAACCATGTGCTAATACACAAAACAAACAAAGAGACATTAAACACAGACAGGAGTGACAGGGCTGTAAGGGCTGGATCCTGACAATAATAAGTTGAAACAAAGAATCTTTTTAAGTTGAGTTGACTCACATTTTCAAGGCAGCTGGTGAACTTGAGTTTTACAGTGTAGATTAAATTGTGAATGCGTGCCCTCAGTGCTTTCCACGGGTTTGAAATATACTTGCGGTGGTAGCCGGATTGAAACACACCATTTACCCACATGAGTTATAACGTTTGTTATATGCGAAAAACAAAACATAATTTAATATTTAACAATAATTTTATATATTATGACACTGTTATACACACACACAGTGGGTTAATGTAAAAAAAAATGTTGAAATAAAAAATACATTCACTATATCTCTTATACTTTTTTGCTATTCAGGAGCCATGAGCACCCACTGACAGGTGAAATGGGCTTCTCTCTCTTTCAAGTTCAAAGCAAACTTGAATGCCAAAGCATTTTACATATGTATATAGAATAGCCTATATGTAATATATTAACGTCATCAAATTAAACAAATAATCAGCAAATGAGGAATAAATTACTATTTATTAAAAGGGATAAAAACAGACAATATCTCTAAAAGTGACCATAGTTACATGTTAAAACGTGTTTATCATTTAAATACGGCAAATGTGTTTAACCATTACTAATGGTGTACATATATTTTACAGCCAGTTTAGATCAGTCATTTGTCCTCTTTGAGTTTATAGTAAAGTTTTTCTGAGTAGCTTAGAGTAGTTTCAGCTGTGAAGCCAAGCAAACATTGGCTTAAAAAAAGGTAATGAAAAAAAGCATACAAGCTTTGAAAAGCAGAAACAAAAGTTGACCCGGACTTTTTAGGAGATTTAGAAAACCGGCCGGATAAATTTTCCAAAAAAGGCATGTCTCTGTGGATCTGTGGGTCACCTGTGGGAGTGTGGTCTTGTGCACACAGAATGAAACAGGTAAACGAGAGAAGATTTTCCACTACTTAAATGATGGAGGATGCTGTTATTGGTTATATTGGGTGGATACAAAAAAGTTTAAAAGCATGTTAAAAATAGTAAAAAAAAATGTGTCACTAAAAATACTTTGGCGGCCGTTATTATACCTGGGCGGTCCAATCAATTAAAGTCTATATGTGGGAAGTGCCCTATACTGACACTAAGGAGAAAAACTGCTTAATAAAGTCGTTATTTTTGTTTTATGTGCACACAAAGTATTCCCCTAGCTTTATAAAATTCCTGATTAAAACACTGAAGACAGATAGACTTTTTTGTGTTCACTTTGAGTTAGTCTGAATGTAATAAAAAATGTCTTAATTAATAACATAATTTTATACTATTTTCATGTTTGAGTGAATTAACCTTTTAGTTATAACTACTGGTAAAAGATATTAAGGGGGAGGTTGTAGTAAATCAATATTACTCAACCACGTTTTTGGAGGACCACCAGTTCTGCACATTTTCTCTTTAACCAAACACACAGGATTGAGATCATCAACTCATTCGCAGAGACTGAAAGACCTGTAATGGGTGTGACAGACAAAGGAGAGATCCAAAAGATGTAGTGTTGGTGGTCCTCCAGTAATGTGGTTGAGAAACACTGTAGTAGATGGTGTTTATGGGAGATCAGTAAAGATTATTGACTGGTATTATTCGTTGTCAAGCTAAAATTGAAGAATAAAATTATACATAACTAAAATAACCCCAGGTCAAATGACCACTGACAAACAGTCAGGCCCTTTCACAGCAATAATTGGTCAACCGGATAACAGTGTGTGAAATCTCATCTGCGTAATGTTCTGAGAGAAGCAAGTAATGAGATCACAACAAGAAGGTGAGAGAGAGACTGAAATTTGAGACTAAACATTAAAGCAATAGTCAAATACGCACAGTTTTATTAGCTGACTTGTGTTTATTTAACTAACTTGTGTTGCAGAACTAATCAGACTATATATACTCAGCAATGTGATTACTGTAGTTGTTCAGATAAAAGAATGTAGCACGAGACAACGGGTCGTTCGTTGCGTTCGTTACTGCTAAAGAGATTGCGTGCATTAGCTGTAATAGCATTAGTCCTGGCAGAAGGCGTTTGAGAGACTGGACAGATGTAACAGTCAGTCACGGAAAGGAATCAAGATTAAAATTGTTCATTTAGATCAGACCTGCTGGTCTTTGACTACAGCCAAAACACTAATCTGAATGCTCTCAAGAATCTTTGAGAGGCAAAAAGATTGAGGCATCCAACAGTTCTAACTGTTCATGACAACTCAGCTCTTAAAAATAAGGGTTCCAGAAAGGTCTTTTTGCAGTAGTTCCAAAAAAGGGGAATTCGATTACTTGTTTATTTAACTACCTTTTGTTGTAGAAGTGTTCAGATTATTTACTCAGCAAAGTTATTACTTTTACGATAATAAGTTACAATAATTATTTTGGAACCTTCAGTGCTAAAAAAAAAAAACTATTTTAGTAATGGTTACCGTAAATTTAAATGCTGCCAATCACATCCCGATATTAATGTTTAAGTGTGTACACTACCCTTCAAAAGTTTTCTTTTTATTTGTATGTAAATATAAGGTTCTTATAAATAGAAATATGGCAAAATATTATTATTTTAAAGATTTTTGGGGGCATTTTGGCATTATTTGACAGGACAGTAGAATGACAAGAAGTGAAACGGGAGAGAGAGGGATAGGATCAGGAACAGTCCACAAGCTGTGATAATATTATTATAACTTAAAGCTTTTTTAACATAACCTATTCCTGCAATGACATCAATGTAAAATGGTCCCAGTCTTGCTAAAGCAAAAGTGCTAATTTGGTCTCCAGAAAACATTTCTTTGTTGTCAGTGATGGAAACATGACTATCTTTGAGGAAAGCTTAACATTTTGTAGGACAGTGTTGCCAGATAGTGTTGCCAGATAAAGCTGACCTTTTCTAGCCAGTAGTTCAAAAAATATTAGATAAATATTTTATTTAATTTTAATTTATTTAAATTGAAATTAACCTAGTCACTTTAACAGAACTTTTAACCATACAGCAACCAACACCAGCAGTCACAGAACCACAACATAACCGGATAACATCAAAATACTGCCCCCCCCCCCCCCCCCCCTCCCCAGTACCTGTTAGAGTATATTTTACTTTCAAAATGGGGTATAATTTCATCCTGTTTGGCAATTTAAATTATTTTAAACATAATTAGGCGCATCAGACAACGCTTCTATGTTTGTTCTTGCTGTCTTGTTCTATTGGATAAAATGATCGTTAAACGTGTCATGATAAACCGCTGTGAGTTTAATTGCAGGTGATGCGTGATGTATGTGTACGTGAAGGGGAGTCTGATTTTGATATAACTTTCCTTCACCTCCTCTTGCTGGTGGGCCCACGTGGTTTGCGCAATGCACTGGTCACTACTTACTGAATGGAATAGAAGCACACAGTTATGTTTTGTTGAATAAGTTGCATAAAAAAGTTGTTTCAAAACCACCCAAATTTTGTCAACTCGCCAATGTCATTTTTTTACCTGCACAATCAAATTCAAAACCGCTCAATAGGGTGAAAAACCCCCTAATCTGGCAAGACTGTTGTGGGATTGCAATAGGATATATTTGAAATAAATGCAACAATGTAAATGTATTTTCAGTCACTTTTGTTCATTTTAAAATATTCTAGCTGAAAAAGTATTAACTCTTACCCATAAATTTTGAAAGAGGTTTTGAATAGTAAAGTGACAAAGACTTACCAGTTGCGATTCCTTCCATCAAAAGTGACAACTCCATTTTCATCAGGTGTCCACTTAATACCTTAGAAAAAATATATAAAAATATTTCCTTTAGAGAGAATTCTTGTTTGATGCGGAGAGCCTGAGTTTTTTGGTTTGGTTTCTGTGTGTGTACTCAGAAGACATGATGATGAATGAGAGAGGCAGATAGAAAAGCCTGAGTCACTGTCACCAGTAATTACACCAGTAATTACACTTTGTCAATCAGACTCTCAGCTCTCTGTGTGTGAATGAGCAAATGTACATGTTTGGTACACTGCACTGGTGAATTTGAAGTGGTAAGGCTGTTTTTGTTCTGATTACCTGGGTAAAGTCTAAAGAATCCAGTTGAACTGCCGAAGTACTGCCAGGTTAGAGTCGGGTCCTTCTCAAAGTTACTGATAAATATGTCATTCAGTGCTTCTGACATAAACACCCCGTTCAGGATATCAGGATCTAAGTGACAAGGAAAGATTAGCTTTATGTTCAGTTCCTAATTAAGGGGTAAAATATCACTTATGGCACGTACCTTTGTTATAAACATTTGTGGGCACTTGTACGACGCTTTGCTGCGTATTGACAGGCAGATTGTTGAAGTGTTCATTCTCCTCCAAAGGAAATTCACCCCCCAGCTCTATGTTGTTTCCATCTTCATTTAATGTGTTAATCAACATGGAATTGTAGTAGTCAAACTGCAAAAGTAAAAGCAGGAAAAATTAAATGTATAATAATAAATGAATGGAGGTGAGGGAGATCGATCGAAGGACTGCTGGATAACTCACCTCTAATGTGGCATTAAATTCATGATAAAAATCTGCGTCTTCTGCTGTCTCTGCCATTCTCTATAAATGACATGAAATAAAAAAAAATTTAAATCACTCTTATATTAAAAAAAGCTTTCAACAAATAAACGAAATGATTATTTAGTGCAATAGTAATTATTACAAAACATTGAAATATCTGACCTTAACTGATTTCATTTTTCTGCCCAGCATGTTCTCCATTTCCTCAGCAAATTCCTTCACCATTTTTAAACCATCGATCTCCTCCATCTTGACGATGGGTTCCACTTCTTTATATTTCTATAGGCGCACAAACATGCACACACAAATTTACTTAAGACAACAATATAATTTTTTAATTTAAAAAAGCTAATTATAATTATTATACGGTCGATTAAATATCTGTACCTTTCTCCCAAAATAATTTTTTTGATATCTCCTTAGATTTCAAGTCACATAAGGAGAATATTTTGTCAAATTTAAAAAGGTGATTTATTGTGCCCATTAAAAAACATGTATCTCAGGTCTCCGCTTAAGTTTGGGTGGAGACAAAAATCACACGTCGTTCACAGGTTTTTTTAAATGCTAATAAACTTCTGTTTCTTGTCCCCTATTAGAAAAGAGTGCTAAGTTAAAAGAAAGTGAAAAGAGAAAAGCTATATATAGGGTTGTAAGGGTGGTAGACAAATATGTGGGGGTGCTAAGAATAGAAAGAATTTTAAAGAATATTATTCTGTTCGTAAAAGTGACATTTATTAAATGTTGAAAAAATGTTCAATTGTTAAATATTTATTACAATTTTAAATAACTGCTTTCTTATTGTATGTAGTTTCACTTGAAGTTATTGAAGTTATTACTCCAGTCAGTATTGCTTTTATTACTATTATCAGGAATAGTAATAGTAATAATAGTAATAAAAATAATTGATATTAGAGTGATTTCTCAAGGATTATGTGACTCTGAAGACTGGAGTTATGAAGCTGAAAAATCATCTTTGAAATCACTGAAATAATTTATTAAACTAAATTATAAACTACTTTAGTAAATAAACAGTTATTTTATAGTGCAATAACGTTTACAAGTTGTACTGTTTTGATTAAATAAATGAGCCTTGGTGAACAGGATAAGCTTATTTTAAAACATTTAAAAAACCTACTGACCCCAAACTTTGTAGCGTTAGTGTATGTTCGGACGATGTAAAAAATCTTCTCGCTTATACCATGCTCTTTCTGTTCTCTGCTTTGCCTCCTTCTGGCAACAACAACTGCTGCAATTCCAAGCGCAACATTTAAGACATGAGGTTTTGTTAAATACTCAATAGTGCATTGAATGATGGTGCAAATATGCATAACTTGATGAGCACAAATGTTAGTAGGGTTGCATGATCCATTTCAATAATTACCTCCCATAAAACCTCAACAAATGCATACTCCGTAAGGTCAGTTGCAAAAGTAGCTGTGTGCCATGCAATTTCTACAAATTTGTGTGGATAATTTAATAACACAACCATTCCTCAGGCATTCACAAACAGTAAATCTCTTTGATTATGTGCTACAGCAAAGGCCAAGTTCTAGATTAATGCTCAGTATCAAAGGTCAGTGAGAGCAGAAGCTCAATTTGTGCCCAAAGCAGTGCGACCTGCTCTCCACCTACAGGCCATTGGAACAGGAGGTCAGATGGGGATAATCCACCTCCACACAACACTGTTAGAGTACTGGGCTTTATTCTGAGCTAAGATTAGATGCACAAAAACAAAAAAAGAGAGAAAGAATGGAGGGAGGAGGAGATGCAGCAGTCTGGGAAGGTTAATCCTTTTCCTGCCTCACTGTTTAGGCACATCCTGCTGCCTTGTACTGCACTAATAAAGGCCTTTAAGGTGAAAGAACGCCCACATATTCAGGTCAGACATAAACTAGTTGTTATGTGTCTTTTTGGTAGGCAGATGGGCTGCTTGTAGGCTAGCGCCGGGTCTGGATAACAATACAAAGTAGTGCTAATTAGAGTGTAGTGCAAATTCAAGCAGATGCCAAATAACTGGACACAGCTGTGTGTGACATTTACCAGTGGTTAGACACAGCGATTTATGGAAAAAAAAACCTTCTTACACTGCAGATAATCAGGCAAGATCAGAAATGTGGCACATTTAAATAATAAAACATCAGCTGTAAAACAACATTGCTAAACAGCAGTGGAAGAGTCAGAATTGCTTCAACTTTCACTGTTTCAAAAGACAAACCTTTTGTAAGAGTTGAGCACCTGAGTATCTGTTTGATAAGGCCATAAGCTGTTTTCCAAAGTTATTGGCCCACTGTTGAACCCTGTTCAAAACACAAACAAGGAAATTAGACATTAAATTTTCCTTCTCTTGAGAAATATCACAGCACGTGAGAATAATAGTATAGTTTTAAAAGAGATCCATAAACAAATATATTATTAAGTTACTGACAAAAGCATTTGAGTAGGCACTTTCTCATTTTAGAGAGCTTTTAATTGAGCAACAATTTCTGGTACAGGATGAGTTATCACCATTTTAAGTTAAGCAGTTCAGGGTTTGTATGATTGATTGATTATTTGATTGATTAATTACCAAAAGGCAAACAGTTCAATTATTTTAAAACTAAACTTAAAATTGTTTATGCATATTATAGTGATTTCTTGAGGATCATGTGAAACTGAAAACAATAGTCATGTTTTTGAAAACCCAGCTTTGCCACTAGATTTTTTTTTTTAAATGTCACAAAGATAGAAAACAGTACTTGTTAATATTTTGCAATATTACAGTTTACAGCATTTTGGCATTTCTCAAAAAAGGTAAGCATAAAAGACTTACAAGAACATTACAAATCTTTTAAATAATAGTTTGCGTTAACTATAGCTAAAAATGGATTGACAATTCATTTTAATTTTTGAGGTTCATTGATAACAGCGAGATCCAAATCAAAAGCAGTTCACAATCTTTTTTGTTTATTTGTTCATTAAACTTTTACAGATATAACAAAGTAATTTTACAGAGAAATTTAAACAATTATTATTACAACCCCTACCCACTAAACAAGTTATAGTTACATTTATCTAACAGAGAAAAGAAGAAAAAAATAATAATACCAATGATAACAAAATAAAAAAAAAAAGTAAATAAAATAAATAAATTAAAATACAAAAATAAATTAATAAAAAATAAAACATCTCTACAGAATACACGTATACTTTGATAATCCAATATTATAAAAATTACTCCTCAGGTATTTATACAAAGTACCTAATTAAGTTTGCATTGCAATTGAAAGGCCCTAAGATTTAGATTGACAGTTTGTAGAGATACTGACATGCTCAGAACAAAAAATTCCAAATGGGTCCCATGTTTCAGAAAAAGCCCTATAATTGCCATTTATTGTGAACCTGATTTTTTTCCAAATTGGTGAAGCTCATTGCATCTCGCAACCAGTTGTCAAACCAGTTGTTTCCATAATAACAGAATACAACGTCTTGCTAACAGTATCAAAAATACAAGGGAGTACAGCTCGATAACCCTGCTATATTCCAGGAAAGTCTAAAAAGTGCTATAAGAGGGCATGGTTCGATGTGTATCTTTGTCACAGAAGTGAAACACTTGAAAATTGATAGCCAAAAAGAAGTGATTGATGGACAAAGCCAAAACAAAGGTGTTAAGTCTGTAGGTGCTTGCTTACAGCGATCACATAGGGTCCACGTCTTAAGTTATTTTTAAAAGCAGTTTACAATCTCTCCTGAAAACAGATAATTTCAGGCTGGTGTCATCAGCTGAAGTGAGAGAGAGTGTTGCTAATGAAACAAGGAGGAGCAATTATCTCCTTTTGCTCTGCCATTGCAACTGCTAATGTTCATGTGTTTTCCATAGCGTGACTTTTAGATACTAAATCAGATGTCTGTTCGAGCAGGTTGTGTGTGTGTGTGTGTGTGTGTGTGTGTGTGTGTTTGTGTTTGTGTGTATTTTGAGAGAATGTTGCCAGTGCAGGTTAAGCTTTGGCTTAAAGTACTTTTGGCTGAATTCAAAGAGTAACAGGAGGTGTGCAGGTCATGACCTGCCAGCATTAAGATGAGATTTGGAGACACACTGGAGTTCACAAGGAATCTCTTTGCTTTAAGTACATATATAAGTCTGTGAGGGCAGAGAGCAAGTGTAAGAGATTTTTGTTGTGTTTAATAATGGAGCCCAACAGCTAAAGGGTTCTGTCACATTTTGCAGAAACATTGATGGGGTTGTTGGCATGTGTATTCAGGGTTAAGATAGCTAAACTTGTGTGAACTGGACTCACGTTTCAGGTGATATCCTCATCTGAGCTTGAGTTTGGATGGTCCAGCTTGAACACAGCACCCAGAGCAGTGTGACGCTCCTCATCCTACCCATCAGCCCCTGCCACATGCATAAAATAGCAGGATGTGTGAACTCCAGTTCACTGGCTCCTGAAGATAGACCACGTGTAGTAATCCCAGTTTGGGCTTGATATCAGAATGGGTCCAACAGACACCCTGGACTCGTCAGTGTTTTTGTGTAACACAGAAAACTTTCCAGTTTGCTCTTCTGAAATAATTACATCCAACTCGTCTCTCCCCATTCCTGATCATCCACATGTTCATCTCATCTTTCTGTCAATCGCTTTTCCATTGCTCTTTCTTACTCTGATTTTATGGAGAGCCACCAAGGATGTCTTCCCTCGCTCTGACTGGCCCACTGGAAACTTTTGCGGATCGGACTCTCTCACACTTATGTTCTTACACATCTTATGTTCATCGCAGCTGGGAGGAACTGAAACAGAAGCAGATACTGTACTGCATGCTCACTCACTCAGTTGCCCTCCCCGCTAAGATAATCCACATGGATTACACTCCACTCCCACAGTGGGGGGAGAGGGACAGAGAGGGAGTGATGAACTGTAGAAGATGTAAAGTGGTATGGGTGTGGGGCAGATGTATTGAAATAGACAGATAAAAACAAAAGGGTAAAAGGGTCTCTGTCAAAGGATCACTGGTGTTTCTGGAGACAGCCCTGAGGTCTTGTTTATAAATTTGCCGTATGCACAGCAACGTCCCACGCAAAGGTTATCATCTATAATAAACATACTTGACGGGATGAATATGCACAGTTGTAAATAAATTCTAAGTAAACATATTTATTTCAAATATTGACTTAATTGTACCACTTTAAATCATCATTTGAGCCATTTAACCAAGAAGAGACTTTTAACCAACTTTATCAAAAGTGTTAAAAAAGTGTTTAAAGATTGCATTGAATGTCGTTCACAAGTAGATTCTTGTAGATTACTTTATTTATCAAAATTTGACTGAAAAAAATTCTGAACTTATGACTTTTAAACACCTTGTTTAATTTTAGTTTCACTGTATGGAGGGCGTAGAATAAAGTGGTAAATAAAACTAAGAAAAAAAGCAAAACCATAATAATAATAATAAATTCAATGTATCTGTTTTCTCTCATAAAGGAAACTTTTTATTTGCTTGTAAAACAAATGCATTCAATTCATTTCAAAATTGTTTTATTGACATGACTGTAAATAATACAATATTACCAAAGCTTGAAAAAATAAATATAAAACAAAAAACATATCAAAATAAAGCATAGAAACAAAATATAATAATTCAAACTTAAATAAACAATGAAAGAAATAAAAACGTGAGCATTTTAAACTACAGTGTTTAACATCTAAACACACATAGACAAATGATCACTGTGGTAGACAGTTGGGAAGCATACAGTAATTATACAATAAACCACATTACATACACACGTAAGTGAGTTTATCTACTATCAGGCTGTGGCACATCCACACATATCTGGCAGTCAGTGCTGCTGTCCGTCCCTCTCCTAGAATAATTTTCAGTCATGTTTAGAAAGTTCTTAATGTAGTTTGTGAGTTTGTTGAAACATGTGTCTCGGGTTGGGAAGTGTTGGCAGTATTTGAAGTGTTGGCAGTGAAGGAGAAAGTGCACCTCCGTCTTGATCTCGCCTTTCCTACAGTGAACACGCTCTCCTTGTTCTAAAGATCTCCAGCTCTTTTTGTGTCTGCCGTTCTCTGTGACTGTTCACTGAGCCTATATTTGGTCTGGATCTGCCTCTGCTTTGTGTCTCTAACACTGTGAAGATATTCTTCCAATTCATAATTTGATTTTATTGTCCGATAGAGTTTCAAAGAGCATTCTCTCACTAAACCTATGATTCCCCTAAAAAATTTTCACGCTTAACATTTGCATTCTCTTGTGAAACAAAATTTAATAGTTTAATAATTTTTTATAATTTTTATATTTTTATTTGTAGTTTGTCACTTTTTTTTCTTTTTTTTAAAAGGAATTATTACTTCTCTGCCCAAAGTGCAACATTTTTCATTTTTACTTTACTACATTTACAAAATAAACTTTGTAACTTAATATTTTGTGCTGGAGAAATGGCATCATCCTCTGAGACTCTGTAGTGAAGAAAACTAAATTAAATGAAAAACTTCTAAAATCTGTGAAAGAGCTGATTCTTTGCATTTTACCTGCTTTAAACGGCTAAACTGGTTTGCAAATAAAACTGAACAATTCATTTGGGAAAACTGATTCACTGGTTCAAATCATCTGGTCAGATCAAGTTTCCAATTCATAATTCTACCTCAAAATGAGCCTAGAATAGGTGATCTTAAAATTGAGTGTGTATGAAACTGAACTGTAAAAAAGTAATGCAGACTTTGAGAATTTATTATAATATATTGTATACTATATTCTGCAAGTTGTTGGTTAAGTAAATATGCTGTACATGGTTAAACTATTAAACCCCCCTGTATGAAATGCTTAAAGGTGAACTTTAGCATATTTGTGTATGCATACTTCATATTCATATTTTATTTAAATATTAAAATTTAGCAGTTAACAGTATAACAGTTTTCTCTTTAATTCAATAATTCAATTTTTACTTGTATTATTGTCATTAGACATTCACACAAGTTTTGTTCAGTCTGCAATCTGTCTTCAGCTTCAGTTGTTTAATTACAGGTATTTACTTATCCGACTAATCATTTTTTCATCCAAAAACATGCAGAAGATGCTAGTGGTATAAACTCATTGGATTAAAACTGTGGGACAACATGTAAAAAAAATACCTTGATGCAGACGAGTGTGTGTTGCTTTAATAAGAACAGCATGTGGTTAATTTTGTCCCAAAAATATTTTCTTTTTTTAATATATATATATATAAATAACATGAGCTTTCACTGTTGAACAATTATCCAACTTCCAGTGAAATCTCATTTGACTTTAATGACAGCAGTATGATTTTAATAACAGCTATATCTCTTATCCTGCTTTATTTTAAGCACCATTAAAACAGTCCACATTCTGTTTCTCTATAACACATTTGTACCGGATTGTGAGTGTCAGTGTCCAGATGTCATGCTCTGGATTTCTCCCGCTGACCCAGTTACTGTAGAGAACAGCTTCCATCCTCCAGACAGATACACATACACCTGCATTGAGTGTGTGTTTGCCCTACAGATGGGAGCTGAGGATTTTAGTCCTCTAATATTAAAGGATGACACAGCGAATGAATTTTAGAATGGTGCAATATACACTGAATATGCAAGATATTATATCACAACTATTAAAAAAATTGTAGTTACTTTTTAAATGAAATTAATACTTTAATTGGCAAATGATACACTTAATAATAATAATAATGATAATAACAATAATAATAAATTTAATTTGTGATGCGCTTTTCTCAAACCCAAATTACTATGGAACAATAGAACAACAATAAAAACATAAAATACCAAAATGCAGGAATAGTTAAAAATGTTTGAAATCCTCATAGATTAAAAGCAATACTAGAAAGGTGAGTCTTAAGCAATTTCTTAAAACAGTCCATGGATCTGGCATTCCTGATGATTGTAGGTAAAGCATTATACGCGCGGTAGGAGAATTATCTTCCTCCCATAGTGTTAAATCTGCAGCGAGGCAGAAACATATCCGATGCAAAACATAAACAGTGAAAAGAAGAAGAAACAGTCACCAAATCACAGATGTAACCAGAAGCAGAACCATGAACCGCTTTATATGTTAAAATCAGGGTTTTAAAATCAATGCATGACTTCCTCAGTGGCCTGTGTAGCTTTTGAAGTACAGGGGTAATATGACAGCGTGACGATGTGTGTGTCATTACACATGCAGCTGAGTTTTAAATGTGCTGTAATGTCCTTAGAGAACTAGCTGGTAGACCCACAAAAAGTGAGTTACAGAAATCTAATCGAGTTGTGATAAAGGCATAGACAAGCCTCTCAGCATCAGGTTATAAAAGAAAGGGTTGAATGCGTGCAATGTTCCATAGGTGAAAGAAAGCTGTTTTTGTTAAATGTTTAAAATGGGATTTTAAGATAAGTTGAGCATTAAGAAGTATGCCAAGATTGCGCACCTGCAGAGAAAGTGACAACTGAGAGTTACCAACTAATAGCATAAAATTACTACACATATTAACATTAGAAGGGGTGCCAATCAATAGAATCCCAGTTTTGTAACTGTTTAACTTTGGATAATTTTGCTGCATTCAGGCTTTAATGCCCACCAAACAGGCATTAAGCGTCAACGTTGAAGCAGATAAATTAGGAGTGGTACTAATATAGATCTGTGTTGTCGGAGTAGCAGTGATAACCAATACCATTTTTTTTGCAAGATTTGTCCCAGAGGGAGCATACAAATTCTAAATAAGAGTGAACCAAGTACTGACCCATGGGGGACCCTGTGGCACAGAGGGAATGTCTGTGATCTTAACCACCCGATTAGACGAACTGTGAACGTTCTGAGATAGGAGATAAACTGTTCCAGAGAGGCCAATACAATTTTAAAGCCTGTCCAAAATAATAATAAATGGTCAATATTTTATTTAAAGTACTATTTTATGATTTCCTTCTTTGTTTTGCAAATAAATTCAACATTGGTGAATATAAAAAGCATTCAAAAACACACAAAAAACAAACATATACACGGTCATCTTCAGAAAAATTCAACTTCAGACTTAAACTATGCTCTACTAATCTCTGTAGTACATTTTATGATTTAAACCCAGACTGTATAATCTGCATATAAAAAAGCAACTTACAAAGCATATTGTTTTATGAATCATTATACCATATTTTAACCAGGCAGGCACCTGGTTAGGACTGTTATGAATGATTTCTGATTGTTTTACGTGTATTTATGGTGTTAAGTCTTGGTGCAGTACTCTGTTATCTAAATGTCAGGAAATTAAACTCTACTGATGTCAAACATAAATACTGCAATAAAACCGATGTGTAATTTACAATGGATACAGAAATACCCAGTGGTAAGCACACATGCATGCATTTCTGTATGTAAACAGTTCATAATGTGACTGTGTGAGTGGGATAAACCATATAAATCAGCTGAACCCAACAAGCATGAAGGGTTTTAGTGTCTTTCACCCGTAACTGTAGCACGTGCACTCCTGGCAGCACTCGGCCTGTTGGCATGTTTATTTAGATTAAAAAGCTTATTTGAGATTGCTTACGAATTCATCAGCACTAATGCTTATGGTAGCTCATAAATCCACACAATCAGTTATTAACAGGAGAGATTGGAGGTTGTCTCATTGAGAGGGTTTTTAATCAATTTCAATGACTTTTGCAGTCGTTCTTAATTTCTGGATAAGGATTTCTACTTGCTTTAAGGTAATAAGCCTAGATTTAAAAGATATAATTATTACACTTATTAGTGGGGGGATACAGTAGCTCAGTGGTTAGCACTGTCGCCTAACAGCAAGAAGGTCGCTGGTTCAAGTCCCGGCTAGACCACACATTTCTGTGTGGAGTTTGCATGTTCTCCCTGTGTTTTCATGGGTTTCCCCCACAGTCCTTGCACTAGGTGAATTGATTAAACTAAATTGGTCATAGTGGGTGTGTGTGACAGAGTGTGTATGGATGTTTCCCACTACTAGGTTGCAGCTGGAAGGGTACATGTAAAACATATGCTGGATAAGTTGGCGGTTCATTCCGCTGTGGTGACCCCTGATGAATTAAGGGACTAAGCCGAAGGAAAAACAAATGAATGAATGAATTATTACATTTAATAGTGTACAAATCTTAACAACAAAACAGATTTCAATGTGGCTCAGTATAGGGCAGTCAGGCCCAAAACAGCTTTACTTTTACTTAAATATTATTATAAAGTATCATGCCCAAAATTAGAAAGATTTACAACATCTCTTTAACAACTGCCAGAAATGTTATTAATCTCTGACCTTACTAAAAAGCCAAGAGCGCTTGGGGTTACACAATCCTCATGGCATGTTACACTGCCAATCCAAAGGGTTTAAGGACTGCAGATTTCATTTGTTAAAAATGTAGTAAAATGATACTATTTAAAAACAGTATTACATTTTCTATTAAAAGCTGAATTATCAGCAGCCATTACTTCAGTCTTTGGTTTAAAATGATCTTTCAGAAAATATTATAATATTATGATTTGATAAAACAAACAAACAAAAAAAAAGTTTTTTATTATTTTTTGTCTCTTTTCTTTTAATCAAACAATTATTTGTATTGGTCATGTAAGGGTCATATATTAACTGAACTTCTAATGTTGTGGGTGAGTGCTGTGCATACTAATTAGCATTTTTGCAGAAGTAGATAGATGCGGGTCCAAAATTAAATTCAGCTCTGCAGAAACTTCCTGTCTGAAGAGAGGTGTTAAAACTGAACACAGAACACAGAAAGATGTATACTTTGTTGTTGGGCAGAGAATTCATAGAAAAAGAGGAAGTATGCCGAAGGGGCGGCCAATGGAGGACTGAACAATGACTGACAAGTGACGTTACACCAAAACTCCACCTGTTAAGATCGGTGGTGTATATATGCTGAAGTCAGGAAATATATGTTAGTTGCGAACCTCTTGAATGTAATTCTTGTATTGCATTGGGGTAATGTAACCCAGAGCTCTGTCATCGATTTATTCATTTGTATCCAATAAATTGTTACGATTTTTGACATTGAAGAAAAACCTCTCCAGACCTTTTCTCTTGAACACGCATGGAATTGGCTTGATATTCCAACAGCTGCCATTTCATATTTTTATAGAAACTGCGATTGTTTCATTTATTCATTCATTTTCCTTCGGCTTGGTCCTTTTTATTCATCAGGGGTCACTGCAGTCAAATGAACTGCCAACTTATCCAGCATATGTTTTACATAGTGGATGCCCTTCCAGCTGCAACCCAGTAAACACCCATACACACTCTCATTCACAAACAAACTATGGCAAATTTAATTTATTCAATTCACCTATAGTGCATGTTTTTGAACCGTTGGGAAAACTGGAGCACCCAGAGGAAACCCATGCCAACACGGGGAAAACGTGCAAATTCCACACAGAACTGCTAACTTATCCAACCGGGACTCAAAACAGCAACTCTCTTGCAGTAAGGCGACAGTGCTAAGAACTGAGCCACCGTGTCGCCTCTGTGATTGTTTCAATTATAGGTTTATTTGAGTCTACAGATTGTGAAATTTGAAACATTTTAGAAGTTTTAATGTCACTTTTGATCAGTTGAAGCTGTCCTTGGGAAGTACTATTACAATGTTATTAAGTCTTCATATTGTAGCAATTCTGATATATATTTTGACAAACGCAATACTGAAGACTCATGTTTCCGCACATTTCTTCAACTAATTGTTTGAATTACTGTGGGCAATACAACGTGGCATCCCTCTGCCATCTGTACACTCATTCATTCGTTCATTTTCTTTTCGGCTTAGTCCCTTTTATTAATCAGGGATCACCACAGAGGAATGAAACTCGTTCTGTACACTGTAACAGGTAAAAAGAGTCTTTGAAGTAATATCATGCATATTAATAAAGTTGCGTCTTGTTCACAATAGAGCATGCTGATTGATTTGAACCAAGTCTTTCTCATGAACTAATGAACATATGTGCTAAAACTCAATGGCGTCACTTTGTACAGGCCAGTACAGACAGGCAATCTCCACGCTGGAATTTACACAATGATCTCGTAGCTGTGACGTTGTTTCAAAATTTCTTTATAAACTGGTCGAACAAATTTGCTCTAAACAACACAAAAATAAACAATATTCACTTAGCTAGATATATAATAGTCTCCTAATAGTATTTTAGCAATGTGGGACACATACAAGACTGTGAACATCTCAGAAAATGCGCTTTGGTGTTTTGTGAGTCTTTAAAAAGGTTTTAGCCTGAAATACACGTATAATTGTGTAACTGTAGTGTGTTAAGTAATACATTGGTAATAAAAGAGAAAGAAAATACAATATGTGGGGTGTGGGATAATATTTTAATTATGTAAAACAAATAGAATAACTTTTAATTGGTTTTAATCCTGACCTGCTGACTGGAAAACACTCTTGGTCTTAATTTTAAGGTTTAAGATTTTTTAAAGGAACTTATAAACATTCCAGCATGTTGATATAAGAACAAAAATAACACCATAGAAAAATAGAATATATATATGTACACTTTTGTTTGTACATTTAAACATTTTAAAGAGTTGACTAACATGAAAACTATTCCTGCTGGCTTGTAAAATGATGAGGGTGATTTCCTGTCATTTGGTACAGACCAAGATTTACATGAATTGTCATGCCATTCATCATGTTATTCCTATTATATTTGAGGCCAAGTTCTGTTTTTGAGTTTCTTTCGGGGGTGTATTTCAGATATGCAAAAGTAAAAATGCCTTCATTAAAAGTCTTTACGCTCTGATTTGAACAGACAGCACATTTCCTGTCATTATCTAAAAAGTAAACATAAAACCCATTATGCAATTCTCCTTTGTTAAAATATTAAGATGCTTAAGATTGCAGCTCGTGAAAAAATAATGTAAAATTCAAAGGTGATGTGGCATTTATCATTCAGATTAGATTATTTTGTGGAAGTTCAACTCATTAGATGCTACACTCGAAACAGCAGGGTGGTCCTGAGATGGTATGCAGATATGTGTTCAGAGAGTGAAAGCTACATGTATATGGTTCAGGTGGTTTTCCTGCTTCAAAAAGGTTTTGAGCTGGAGTCTGTTGTGAGACGGGAGATATATGCTTCATAGATGGTGTCAAGGAATGAAGCATCATTCTGAATCACAGAGAGAAACAAACAATTAGAAATACAGCAACAAACATGAGCCAAGAATGCCCCATTGAATCAATCAATCATTTAATGTTTTACACAGTGTTTTTGTTTTCACTTTTGTAACTTATATCTTTAGAGCAGTGGTTCTTAAACTTTTTTCATCAAGTACCACCTCAGAAAAAAAAATAAAATAAAAAATTATTTAAAGGAAGATTAATTCCTATTATTAAGAATATTTATTATTGTCAGCCATTTTAAACATTAAAAATAGTTTGAACATTAACACTGTACTGTGCTTATGGGTAAATAAATAAATAATTGAATAAATAAAAGTCAATGTTTAAAATAATTAAAATGGTAGGCTACTGTTCTCAAAGTAAAAAGAAAACTGCTGTACTTAAATGTCAAGTAGTAACAAATAGTACCCTATTCATTAAAACCTGAAAATGTTGATTGGACCTCATAAACATGGGCTATATGTCATCATATTTATATATAAACCATTTTTGATAAATTTTGAAATATGTGTTGTAGTGTTGTTGTGATTATAAAAGGACTAATTATAAAGTAGAAAAGAGACAGGAGTTAAACATAATTATGAAGGTGAATTATTAATATTACTTGTATAATTAATTAGTATAAGTATCAGTTTGATACACTTAAGAAGAAATTATCGTGAACATTTTTAAATATTAAATAATAATAAGCAAATTATTAAAATACGCATAAACTAATTTGAAAAGGAGAGGGTAAAAATAGTCTAATACTTGCTTCTGTAACAGAACTTTTTCTTTCAGTCTGAAAAACACCTTTACACTTTAGCTATGAAAGCACTGATGCACTGTGTGATCTCTGTAGCACTCAGAGCAAGCAGAGCTGCAAATCATCAGCTCCATGTGGTTTGGTTTATTAATAGTTTTTTGCATATAGATGTCTGTGACAGTAGTTTTTACTGAGCTGATGGTTTATGTGCATATTTGTTGTTCCTTTAGTGTAAGTAAACATCTTTTTGCAGTATTTGCACACAGTTAGTGTTTTATTAGGCTCACTTCACTGCTTTCATTTTACGCTGCCCTGCCACCCCACCTTTTGCTCAGCTCTGATGTGCAGGTAAAGCCAGTTTCTGCCTGTAAACAGCGCCCTCTCTGTTCAAAACATGTATCGCGATTCGTTCAAAATTTTTATCGATTTGAATTGTCACAACTGATTTTCATCCGACTCACAGTAAATCATTACATCTCTATTTATCAATGAAGTCTGCACACATCCTAAAGCAAATACAATGCTTGTGGCATTTTCATCACCCAGGATCTGTAAGCACTACATCCTATAAGAACACAAATTTTATAATATAACTTAACTAGATTATATGATTCATAATATTATATAACTTGTTTATAACTTAGTATTATTGTTCATTAAATTATAACTTTGATAAAACAAATCACATAAACTTAATCTCCAGAGCTGCTGATTCATTTCATATGCATTTTTTAGTTTTAAGAACTATTGACCTATCCTGTACACTTGAAACACAATCATCTTCATAAGAACCCATTAAAAGCTTCACTCTTTTAAAACTGTTTAAATGTAAGTTTGGCTTGTTAAATTTCATCACTTGAAATATTAAAATTAGAAGGTTTTGATTACTTGATTACGATTAAGAAATTGATAACTTGAAATCAATCAATCATATCAATTAATAATAACAATACTACTATTTATAATAATAATAACAAATAATAATAATAAAATAAATGCATGATTTAGGAAAAAATGAAATAAAAATTGATTGTATCCTTAATTCTAACCTTGATGAGATGGAGCAATGTGGCCTGTAGCTGAGACTTGCTAAGTGCTCTTGATTCAACTGGTTCTGGATCTGCTCTTGTTACTTTAGTTTGAGCAAACACACTGGGGGAAAGAAGGAGGGTGGGGGCTACAGTCGCTGGGATACGCTGTGGTGACATCACCTGTACCCACACAAACACAGTAAATGACAGGTTAAACGTGCTGCTGCAAGAAACACAAAGGCAACAGATGCATAATTAATCAAACTAAAAATTTGACCTGTGTCAGATTGGTTTTGCTGAGATTGGAGCTGCTGGTGGTCAGACCTGGCTGTAGGACCTCCTGTTGAGGATGCAGCTCTTGCTCCTGCTGCACTAATGTGAGCTTCTGTAGAAGCTCATGAGGTGAAACCACATTACTTGTTACTCCAGCAGAGGGCACTTTATTTGGGACAAACAGATGCTGTGCTGGAAAGGGCCCCGAGGGCTTCGCCATGGAGTGGATTTGGGGCCCCATGCCAACTTCCCCCTGCTTTAATTGGATGGAGGGCATCACTGTAGTCCCTGCCACAGGAGGAGGGTTCATTAACAGTTTTTGTATTGGGTCAGGCTGGATCTGGACTGCTCCGTTTTCACACAGGCGGCTCTCTGGGGATTCAGATAGAGGCTGCAGCAGTGAACCAGACATGAGCTTGTGGATGGCTGGACAGTGCTGCATGGGGGTGCTGGACACCACAGCACCACCTGCTGGAGAAGGGTCATCATAAGACAGAGAGCGGGCCACTGAAGACCTTGCTGGGCCCATCCTGCCAACAGATAAGCTGGGCTGTGTTGAGCCCAAGTCTGGTTTTGGCTGAGCACCAAACAGTGTGACAACTGACAGATGTTTTGAGTCCATCTCAGCATCCTAAGAGAAAAGGATTACATTACATTACATTTAAAAAGGGCTATTTATTGAATCACAAATATGCAGAGAGAAAGAAATCGCACATGCTGAGTGTGTGCCTGAATGTGTGTGTCCTGTGCTGGTTTGAGGGGAATGGGTTTGATCAGATGGGGGGTTTGACCGTAGATGATCCCACCACTGCCAATTTCCTTTGGCTCACTGAGTTTTCCCTAAAAAGAAAAAGGGGCACAGAAACAAATTAAGATTTACAGTGCACTGATGACCTCTAGTGCATATGAAGCAACTTAATGCTTGTACAGAGAAAAGTCTCGTCACCTTGTCATAGTCGTTTCGTGCTTTAGTGAGCATCTGCATTATATCCACACCCTGCTCTGCTGATCTCGGAGAGAGACAGCCAGTAGCAATTTGCGCCTGTAACTGCTGTTCCTGCCCTGCCAAACTGACACAAGAGAAAAAGTAGGTGTACAGTACCTGACAACAAGGTTTGGAAATCAGTGAGCAATTATTGTTGAACAGTTTTATATTTAATACAGGAAACAAAAGATTTTTGTGACATTTGGCTTTATTACAGGTATTTAAAATATCCACCAAATGACCAAATTACAGATCATATTATTTAAATAATCAGTGTTTCATCGGCCGCAAAATAAACAGAAATAATTAAAATTATGTAGACAGTAAAATTTCAGAAGTGACAACAACATTGAAATACTTTTTTCAATTGTAAACATGTCATTTTTAGAAATTTAAATTTAATTTGGTTTGTTAAAATCAGTTGCCACTAGTGTTGGGGAAAGTTACTTTTAAAGTAATGCATTTCAATATCGAGTTAGTCCCCCCAAAAAGTAACAAGTTGCGTTATTTAATTACTTTTTAAGTAATGCATAACATTACTTCTGTCATTACTTTTTTTTTTGCTGGCTGTTTTTTTTAATAAAGGAGCTCTGTAATTAACAATGCACTGTTTAACCCATACATTCATTTACCTAAAACAAAAAAAATTAAATAATTTAAAATTTAAATAATTTAGCATGATGTTATTTTCTGAGAACTTCCTGACCCAAGAGCTATACATGCCGTATATACACACTTTATTGACGTTTAAAGCAATGTGTATGGTACTTTTTGTTAAATACTTTTGTTTTTTGTTTACTTTAGTTAAGTAAACAAAAATGTGTGGTTTGGTACTTTTTGTTAAATACTTTTGTTTTTTGTTTACTTTAGTTAAGTAAAATCACTGCCCATCAAGACAATTCCCTTTTTTCTTTTCTTCAATGTGTTCAAAATAATGAAAATACTTCCATCACAAAAATGTATGACAGCCATCTTCGTTTCTCTCTGTTCCTACGGGAGCACAGTCTCTCATTAATTCAATGTGACTAAGTTAATTTTAATTCAGCAATTACATTTATTAAAAGGTGATTAAATAAGTTAAAAAGTAACTTGCATTAGAAAACAGTAACTCCATTATTATTACTTAATTTTTTTAAGTAATGTATTACTTTTTTTCGTTACTTATATAATATTACGTAACTTGCGTTACTTGTAACACAGCTGTACATTTCTAAACTGTTTACAAAACATATTTAGGCAATAAAGAAGGTATAGACAACTAAATTTAGTTCCATTGTGAATGTGGCCTAAATGGAAATTATATGATAATAGAATGGACTACATGCACAGCTAGTATTTTTAGCCATTGATAAGCTACCAGTGAAAGCTTTACGTGGCTATTTTCAATTTCATTAATGTTCTTTTTACAGCATCAATGTTGTAATGTAATTCAAATACAATCAGTTAAACAGACTTAATCATTCATTTAGTTGTTCAAGTGTAAAATGAGATAAAAGCCTCCAGGAGCTTCAGGCTAGCGCAGAAACTCCATTAAAAATACTGTGGTAAAATAAAATTTCACATTTTAAAGACGTGGTGGGGTAAATGGAATTTAACGCAATGCTTCTTGTCCGGTCTGAGATCCACTTCATATTGTATATCTACCAGACTGTGAAGATCACTGATTTTGAAAGAAATCAGATCTTAAATGTGGCGAATTTGTAATGTAAAGACCTGAAATGCAAATACCCCATTAAGTGTGTGACCATGTTGTGCAAGTTTGCAGATGAAAGATACACATACTTCTTCATGAGTTCTGCTATACGCTGACAGTCCTCTTTATCATAGAACCAGATTCCATAGATGGACACTGCCAAAAAAAAATACACATACATGATAATATTAACCTCAGTCACTCATTTAATTAAAATCAATCAAGAGCAGAAGACTATAATTGTTAAGCACCGTATCAGAATTGTCAGTAGAAGAAGTCCATACATGCACTTAAACTGCCATCATACATACACACTCCACTCTAGCTGACATTCCTTTCCCAGACAGTCCAAACTCCCATGTGCCCAAGTAGAACTGGAGCCAAGTGCTCTGCCAATCCACCAAAATGTCGTTAACCACCAAAATGTAGTTGCCAGATGCTCGCATCAACATTCTGTTGCCTTTTTGAAGAACAACTGTATTGGGAACAACTAAGAGAAGTTTCAGTGACTGTGGTCTCTCATGAACTAAACTTAGAGACTGGTGCTGACAGCCGAATCAGGACCTGTTCCATTCACCTCTAGAAGAGATAACAAAATCCAAGGCAGTAAAAGAGAGGGAGAGGAAGAGAGAGAGAAAGAGGGCTGGTGCTATATTCACAACCGTTCATTCTCTGAGCGGAGAGCACCACACGGGTCAGCGCCTGGGGAAAAAACCCAAACAAAATACTGCCTGGGAACTGAGGAACACAACTCAGAGAAAGAGAGAGAGCAAGGAGAGGAGAACAAGGAGAAGAACGAAGAGAAGGATGAGAGGATTTTGGAAGCGCTTTTGAAGTTTAACTTGGCAAAATACACACACAAAAAAGAAAAGAAAAACAGAGACCTGAACCACACATTGAGTCAGACAGAGTGCAGGAGCATTTGCTGCGAGTTTTACTGAATGGAGCTGAATCCACATGAGCACTGAGGAGACTGTGAACTTGTGACCGACTTCAAATAGACCAAAGCTTCAATCTGCTGAGGATTCAAACCTCAGAAAAAAAAGGAGATGCTGCGGGGGCTGTTCAGTTGGCGCAGGCTGAAGCATGAGCGACTGGAGGAGGAAGTGGAGGTGCGGTTCAAAGGGAAGCTTGTATCGGAGAGAGAGCTGGGCTACACACATGTGCGGCCAGGAGGTAAGAGCTTTGTATACTTAACAGTCCTGCTGAAAGTCTCCAGCTATCCCGTTACAAATCACAACCACAACACTGCGTTTGTTTAAGAGATGAGTGGACAGAATCCAGCACCCTTGGCACACGAGGAGGAGCGATGGACAATGCAGGACTTCTCGCTGTGTGAAACCTAATTAGTAGTGTTTGTTATGGCCATATTGGCTCTACCAAGTATTTAGCTGTTAATCGGGTACTGAAACTGTTTGATCCAGGTCATGAAGGATTTAGGGTGGGACAATATTGGGGGGAAAAAAGTAACTATTATAAGAATTACAACTGCAATTTGACTTGAAAGTTTTATAACAAAAAATGTCAAGGCTATAAAAATATCTTAGCGACTTGTTTATGGCTGTAAAATATTTATGACATGCTTAAATGTTTTCCTTTTACTGAAGAGCCGTGGTTTACTCAAACACGCTCATACATAAATTCACAGCCTTTTGATATACTCACTAAGCCTCATTGCGATTTTGGTTTTATTTTAATTAAACATTCAGTCATTCTGCAAAGAACTCGTGAGGATTGTTGAGAACACCGGAGTATAAGCCAAAACACCTTAGCAATCGCATTGCAATGCACAAACAGCCACTAACAACATTTGACAAATGCAAATCAACTTCTTGGCTACCTCTCACAACATTCCAGCATTGGTGCAGCAAGATTGATCAGAGATAAAATCCCCTCAAGGGGAATTAAATCAGTGAAATAGTCTGCCTGTAAAATCTCACCTACATCAAAGTAGCCAGCACAAAGTTTCCCATCAGACCGTCAGCAGATGCACAGAATTTCACGGTCAAAGCTCATTATTGGACTGGCTGAAACATCAGGATCTACAATGATTTGTTCAATAAGCCTAAAGTAGTTTCTCTACTTTGAAAGCCTAAAGCTTTTCTCCATGCACTCTATTTGCAGGTCTCCTTATCATGAATTTCCTTGGAAGCCTGTGCATGTATGCGTGTTAGAGAGGGTTGTTATCTAATCAGGATTGGTTGGTCGGGTCTATGATGCTGGCAGGAAACTGAAAGAGAAACACACACTTCTCTGCACCATATAAGGCACTGTGGCTCTGGGGCCTCTCAAACAGGCCCGCCTGCCAGCGATCTCTGATCTCTCGTTCTCTCACACACACATACACTCACCAGTATGACAGCTTTTTCAATCTAGACACACTTTTACTGCAATTAAGCTCTGAAGTTTTTGGATGGATGCACTCCCTCTGCTCCCTGCCCATCTACACCTTGGTTATTAACATGTGTTTCTGTTTGACATTGATCCTCCTTAATACATGTCAAAATTCATTTATATCAGTCACATTTGAAGGTGGTCAAACTTTTGTCATTAGCACAGTCGGCTGATGTCTGTGAACACCATCTGTGTGCAGCCTGATTTTTTTTTTGTTCTTGCAGTCTAGTGCATTGAGGGGCCAGTGATTTAATGTGCTTCCACATTCACAGTCAATTAATTTTGAAAGCGTTGCTCACTAAACTGTGCATGAGATGGAGCAGAAAACTGAAAACAAAGTTTACCTGGGCCTTAAACACTCATAAATCTGAACATTAGTAAAAGACTACTTTCTCACCAGACAATCAACCTCTGAGCATTCCAAATTAAACACACATTACCCTTTGTTGTAAATGGTGATGCAAGCACGATCCCTAGACCTATTTGGAAATAAATAAATAAATAAATAAAAATGTCTGGTGATCTCATTTGAACAACCAAAAAAACTATATCACTATTTCACTGCCACTATTAGGGCAGAGCAGACGGATGCTGAGCTGCTTATCTTTTTGGAGGACGCCCAGCACATATTAAATGTGTCTTTATAGTGAACCCCCTTGTCTACCCCTACATAACACAATCATTAAGATACATTTTATTATTGACTAAAATTGTGCACAAGCAAGTTTCCTTTATATTATATAGTCTATTTAGATAATGTATAGCCTGTGGTGCAAACAAATAAGTGCGTAATATATGTTGACCCTGCACCTCATCATTTCTCTTGTTCACTTTCTCTTTCACTTATGCATTCCTTTCTAAAGCTCGTATCCGGATATAAACTAACATCATCACTGTAAGCAATAGTCACAATCTATTTTTTAGATGTCTGGATGATGTTTTTTTCTGTTTTAAAAACATTTTAGATGTGAGTCAGTCTGTTCCTGCAGGCGAAATAGAGCAAAGTGAATTTTAAATGACATCAGTGATAGCTTATTAATATGACCAAATAATAATAATTAAATCACTCTTTATCTTGCCATCTTGACTACCTCATGATAAATTTGTCTAAAGCTGCATGCGCCAGCCCAGGGAGAATGTAATTGATGGAGGAATATTAAAAAATTTCCATTGTAAGCCAAAAAAGGTTTTGTGTGCCTGCATGCAAGCAGTCCTTCTGAAAGAGTTTGTAGCATCGTCGTAAAGCTTTAACTTCAGAGAAGTGCATTTGTTTTCCTGATTAACTGATTACAAAAGATAACGAGCCTGAATGTCCTTTTGTTAAATTTAATTTGACAATAAATCAGCTAAATTCAGGTCCATTCATTTTAATTATATTTTTAATAAAATAAACACATTTACAATTCTAAGGCTGAATTTATGTCCATGCTTTTTCTTTATGCCATTAAACTTTTTTCTCGTCTTTCCCATTTGTCATTTCAAGTGTTAGCAGGTTTGGCATGCTGTCCCGAGAGAGAACCCTGAGCTCGGAGATAATTGAGCCCAGGGCTCCCTCCTGGTCAGTTAGCATGTAAGGAGGTACGAGATCAGGTAGTTCTTGAGAGCTTCTCTTGGTACAGGAGGAAAGGGGAAGATGGGGGGCATGGGGGGATTCTTCAAAAAATTAAAATGAGGGAGTAATGTTAGTCGGGCTATTTATAGTCAGTTTGATATAACGTGCTTCTCTCAAAATTAGTTTGTAAAACTTCACTTACTTTCTTAATTGGTCAATATATTATCTATAATGTCTATATTTTATTGTAACTGTATTTATAGGGCTAAATTAAATAAGTTTAGGTAACTGCATTTCTGAAATAATGTGCTTCATTAAAATATATATCGCTGACATGCTTTACCATAAACATTTGTGAAAAATGTAAAGGTAAATAAATATCATCTAGATAGAATACATTTACTTGACAATCTTATTTTTTTAACCCAATAATGCTGATTATCACCCAATAATTTAATGTCATAATCAACATTAGCCTGCTCAGGAGACATCATTGATATGTGATAATATTTTCTTATCACCCAGCCATCTCTCTCTCTCTCTCTCGCTCACATCACATATATTTTGACACACTGTATTATGTAAGGATTTCTTCATTTAAATCAACTATACATGCATACTTTGGGCTTAGCAATATTTTTGCAGTCTTTTGGTTTAGTCTAAAATATTTCACTCTGATGACTTTGAGCTCGTTCAACAAAAAGACAGACTTACAGCGAGCGTTCCTGTACAGGAGAAATGGATGCTGCAGCTGGAAATCCAAGTCCTTAGTGATTGGTTCAGTCAGGTTGTCCATACTCAAGCGATTGAGGATGGTAAAGCCATGCCTGGGGGAGGCAAGCCTGATACACAGAGAACTGACGTTAAAACTCGTAGCATGAGTGGGAAACTAAAGCTTATGAGTCTGAAGGACCTACAAAACTGCATGTGGGTGTTGTGCAGTGTAAGAGCAGACAACAGTGGTACATCTAAATGCTGAGAAATATTGTGCAGGTTATTTCTCTGACCCTTAGAGCCACATTAGATCTCTAGGGCTCTGATTTAGGGCCATACAGTACATGTGGGTGTTGCTTCACTGTTAAAAACATGTAAGAATCAAACAAACCTGCTATAGACAAACAGAGTTCCCTCCACATTTGTCTTTTCCTACAGAAAACCACAACAAAAACATACATTGATCTATTTATGTTTAAGTCGGAGAAAAATAATATTACAATTTAAAACAATAATATTATGTTTGTAGCAGTAGAAATAAATATCTCTATCCACTAAGATGTTATGTTAAGGGAGATGATCTTGTTGTTTACCCATTCATTGGTGTTGTTGTTAAAGGTGTAGAGTGCTACTTGGCTGGCTAGGTCTGTGATGCTGCTGATGTAGGGGTCGAGTCTCTTCAGAGCAGACAGACTCATTGATAAACAGCTCCCACCGCCACCTGTGCTTGCAGTCATGGCTCCAGCTCGCTTCTGTAAATAAAAACTTATGCTCTTTATTAAGATGTAATTACTCTTTATTAACATGTAATTACTGTACACCTCTATTGTATGGGTCTTTTGGTTCAGTTTGCATGTTTACCAAACAAATATAGTATTGTTTTATCTATCTATCTATCTATCTATCTATCCATCCATCCATCCATCATCTATATGTGGGTGTTGTTCAATAGTTTTGGGATAACTTTGATGAAAGGTTTTGATCCACTTCAAATGTTGTCTACTGTGTACAGAAATTAATGCGTCAGACCTTTGCAAGATTACAAAATGTAACTAAATTCGTTATTCTTAGTTATAAGCATTCATTTATATATTAATTTATACAATGAGTAAAAATGTGTGTGCATAAAAATACATTTCTTAAACTCGCATTCACTAAAATGTGGTTGACAAGCTAACCCTTACATGTAGTTACTATGGTATAACGAGTGGTTATATACTGGCCCGAGTCTAAAGAGTCCACCTCATCCTCGTCTGTATTTATTCTGGTCACTTTGACCGGTTAGGTCACCGTTGATGTTCATAGCACAAGCGCTGCGGGACATCGTACACAAGTTTAACACTGCGCTTGAGCGGTTTGTTAATATCCCTAACCCTGCATTAATAGTGTTTTTACTTTTTAAAAAATGGTATACATCATACATTCATAAGTTTACGAGTGAACTAAATAAGGCCTTGGTGAGCTGCGGTTGCTCTTTTATACATCGTACTGGAGTTAAACTTACCTCCACTTAAAATACGGCACAAATCCTAAAATACCTTTAAAAAGCAAAATTTAACTCTGTAAAAACAACACTTAAACAGCTTATTTAACGATCCGGTCTCCTTGTGTATGTTTTCAGGGATGTGCAAAGCAGTAAACAAGAATATAAGGCTTTATTTCACTTGTCTAACTCTCGTCCCGCTGCCGTCATCGCCATGTTTGCGCTGTCAAGAAGACAGAACGAGCTAATCGCCGAGCGCGCGCAAAGGGGAAAATAGTCGAGACAGAGTTACGGATGAGCCCCCAGCTGGCTCGAGCTCACCTGAGAACGCCAGCACGTTCGTTTACATCACGCTAAAGCAGTGAGCTGACGCTGCAGACTTTCTGCACCCAGGGGAACCCTTGAGGATACGAAATTCTTGCACTCCTGCACTATTGCTGCCTCGGTAAAGACGATGATTTGTAGTTTAGTTTTTGTTGCCTAATTGTTTGCGTATTCTTTCCAAAAACAAATGTTACAGTCCAGAGGCCCTGCTGCATTTGTAAAGTCCAACCGCTGTAATGTTACTGTGATTATTAAAATGGCACATTTCCCACCTGCAACTAGCCTACATAAATCTATAAATCTAAATGTACTGTTGTACCCCATTGAGCAGGGGCGGACTTGGGGCTCTAAGCAATTTCAGGTGTGGGGCCCTAGCGATGAAACTCAAAACACTCTCATTCTCTAAAGATTTTTTTTCAAAATATGTTTTAAACTCCTTTAATCTTCCTTAATCCTCTTAATGTAAAATTAAATACAATAAACTCACTCACACACAAGTTCACAAACTATACTGTATGTACAGTTTACTTGACATATTTATGATTAGTTTTTACATTTGCTGTACGGAGGAACGTTGCACTATTCATGGGGCCCCCGGTTTTAAAAAGAAGTAATGTTGTTAAAATCGTAATGGTTATAGACATTGTCATTTTTCAGGGCCCCATAATTCCCTGTAAGCGACTGCTTACTTCGCTAGTGAAGTCTGCCCCTTGAAATTGAAATAGGGGTTGCCAGTCTTTTAGATGTCATCATTATCGTCTTTAGTGGGACCTCTATCCTAAATGTAAAAGACACCTATACAGGTTTTCCCCATAAGGACCATTTTAAACCATGAAAGAAATATAAATGTATAACATATTGTTACACTGTCTCTCTATCTGTCTGTCTGTCTGTCTGTCTATATTTATTTATTTATAAATATGATTATAAATTTATTTTGTTTATTTAAAATGTTAGGCATTGTATTATTATTATTTTGTATTATCTACGTGTTGTGTTTGCTTTACTATGCATTTGTTTTTCTGTTTATATATATATATTTCCACACACGCACACAGGCTACATTTTTCTATGCTTTTTTTCTCTTTAGCATTTCCACAAAGCTCATTGCACTGCCCCATTGGCACCGGAGCCAAGATTGAAAATCCTTTCCTCTCAAGATAATTTACTCAACTGCACTTTATAAAGGTACCACTAGAGGTCATCATTACCTAAATACTCGTGTTTAATTAACTTGTTCAGCATCATTTCCAACCTATTTCTGAGAGAGCACAGCAGCCCATGCAGATTTTTTTTCTAATTCTGTTAAAGTGATCGTGATGTTATGTACACATCTATATGTTTTAGCTAATTAAACACTGCAGAAAAGTTTTAACCAACATTTAGCCTACATTAGATCTTAAACTTTTATATTGATTACACGCTCAGTTTAAACTGATCAAGATTCTAGTAGACAAGAAAAAATTATGTATATCTTCAGTTAAGCCTAGTAAATTAGTTTAGTAGTCTGTAATTAAAGCATTAGTAAAGGAATCTTGTATGTGGCTGCAGAGCAATCACTGCTTTTATCATATTAAGTGTGCAGACAGATACATGATTCGTCTTGACATTTGAAATGTGGCACTGGAAGAGGATTTTTATAATCTTTGAAGAGGCACGGTAACCAGTTTGCCTTATGTACCGATGACCATGTTTTTTTGGACCCCTGAGTTCCCAGAAACTCATTTTATTACAGGGTGGCACCGAGAAACACATTGCGAACATTTCCTCTGTGCTTTGTATAAACATACCAAAGTTAATCAATTATTTGGGGATGCTGATGGGAAATCGCTGACCTCTATGATGAACTTTTGTCCAAAGCAAAATTCAATCAAAGAACTTGGCCGTAGATTGGAGGTCTGTGAATTGGGAGAGTTGGTTCTTCGTTCAAACAGAGGAAGATCTGAAAACCTGCAGTTCTGTGTGTCTCTTACAACCTCATGCATGCTTCTTCTGACTGATTGAATATTCAGCATATGCAGTTCTGAGCGAGAGTGAGAGAGAGAAGGATAATCTGGGGGCAGAGGATGTCTCTTGGGACATGTGAAGTTTTCTCATGGCCGGAGGGAGGGACCGAGGAAGGGCCTGCTAAATTCAGACTAGACCGTTTGCTGATGAAAGATTCTCCGTCATCTTGCAGAAATTCCCAGGCCCCAGTCGTCCCCTTTTATCAGAGCCTGCCAGTCCTCAGGATACAGTGTGTCCTGCCATGGGAAGATCAGGTCGGTTAAACCTTAGCTGAAGGGAAAAATCATCCTGACACCTGCTGCTGGGGGACTCAGCATTCACCTCAGAAGTGGCATGCCAGCAGGAAGTGGATAATAATGTCTAAACATGGTGCTCAGAGCCATGACTGTGAGCGTATTTATGCCAGATTGGTTGTGGTGCAAATCATCTTCTGCAACAATTCCGGACTGTAAAAGAACTCAAATCTCCTCACTGTATTGGAGCTGACTTGCCTCGATCTTCCCAAGTTTGCTCTCTCTCCCTCAAGAGATACAGCCCGTGTGGAAAAGCGTGGAGGATTTATTCTCCTTTCTAGCGCAGTCACATCTGGAAGCAGTCAGGGAGTCTACAGGGGAGGGGGTTTGGTCGTCAGATCATTGCAGAGAGGCTGGTGGTGTGCGCTCTCTCTCCGCAGGGCCACAGACTGACTACTCCCCTTTCTCTCCAATATGGACTGGACGCGGCCGATTCTGCACTCTATTTCCTAACGAGGCGCGACGCAAACTACGCCTGTTGTGGGACATCTCAGATGGAATCGATCATATGTGAAGATTGAAGCCCGTGAGATCTGGAATATACACACCTTTTACCTTTTGCTGCGCTTTCTGAAACGGTCTCTGAAACTACGCCCGCTTTTTTTCTTCTTCTTCTGGCTGTTGCAGCATCCTTTTCGATCAGTTTGCGAGCGAATCGCGCCGATTTGATTATCGATTATCAGCCAGCGGCACTGCTATCATGTTTCCTTAGGTAGGGCCCGGATGTTCCAAAGATGCACTGGTTCGTTTTCTTAGGTGGCTCCTGCGATTATCCTTTCCTGATCTTTAGCTCCATAATGGGGATCAGGTAATATTAACTAAGCCGCAAGAGGAGGAATATCTTACGCTTTGCGTTTTTCATTTTTTTTCTTCCCCCCTTTTCTTTCATTTCTTTCCCCTGGGTTGTTTTTTCTCCCCCTTGCCTTTTTTACAACCTTTTCTTCATTCACCTTCGGATAAAGCTGGACCACATATATGGTAAATGAAAGCAAAAACATGTACATACCGGAGGACACCCTTGAAAACCATCAAGGTAATTTCTTTATTTGTCTTCGCTCTGTTTGGAAACTATGTGTGTGTGCCATATGGATGCGTTGAGGGCTGTATGATGAGTGTGTTGGCATTATCATGGGCATGACGCGGGGGTGTACCCGAACCCTTCCATTTTTAAACACACTATGCGCACTGAAATCGCCTTTGGAGGAAGATCAACAAATGTCATGAAACAAAACCACTCATTATTTTGGAGGAAAATGCATATATGTAGTTGATGAACTTGTTGGCTTGCTGCTCGATCGGCTGTTTATGGACACGCCACAGCTTGATCATGTATATAGATCATTTGGTCACGGACGCGCAGATGTCAATCGATTAACCTGTCAGCTGCTTCAGCCTTAAAATGGCCTTTTAATCATTTTGTGCGGCCCAGACCGCATTGATCACAGTCCAGCAGCTCAAATGAACCCGGGGTGGTGTCATCGGCGCATCAGTTCACACAGTGATTATTCTGTCCTGAGCATCTCAAATGGTGAAATGAAGCACCGTCAGTCATGCCCCGTTATTCTCCTGTGCATCTGTTGAATCCCCTGCTTATCAAACAGCTGGTGTGGCGCAGCAGTCTCCACAGGTTGCGCGCCTTTAATGCTCGAGAAAAGCGTCTTTTCCCATCACAAGATCCCCCTCTATCCAGGGCCTCTAGCCGTCGCCTGTTGGCGCCGTGGCAACGGAGCTGCCGACCCATAGCAACAGCGCGGCTCGCGATAAGCCCGCTCCCCGCGCGCGCACCTGCCGCACCTGAGTGAACAAACGCATCCGAGCAAAGCCTGTAAATTGCTGTCAATAATGTAGCCCCGCCCCCTCAGGCCTATTGCACATCTGTCATGCATAAAGCCAGCCAAATATGACAGCCGAAATAATGATGTTTCTTTAGCGCTGTCTGTGAGGGACAGCGGTGCTTTTTCAAAGCCCGTTTGATTGAGAGAGTAAACTGGCATAAACTCTTTGCTGGTTAAAAATAGACGCACAAGAAGGACACAGTTAAAAGGAAAGAAAAACTAATTTTAGATGCTTTGTTTTGGCAGCTATATGACAGTAAACGCGTATCTTTGATCCACATGTCTTTTTGTTCTGTTTAGAGTTAAATCTTACAACTTTCCTCTGGATTTTGAAACATCACAGCTGTGCACAGCTCACCTGTCAGTTTCTTTAAGATGCACTTATTAAATTAATAATTGTTTGCTAATGAGATTTTTAAAGTCTTTTGATGAATATTCAAAAGTATTCTCTAACCCCCTGCCCCCCTCTTCCATCACATGGCCTGCAATGACAATCTTTGTCATACAAGCCACTTTTTAAAGGGAAGGATTATCCAAAAATATACTAAAAGTAAAAAACATACTATTTGTATACCATAGTTAAAGGGCAGCTATGATGAAAATCTTTTTTTCGTAAGCTGTTTGGACAGGTATAGTAAGTCCACAGCCATATTGGGGTGATATAAAGACAATAGGTCTATTTTTAATTACCTGATGTTAAAATAGGATCCCATCCCTCCCATTTCCCGCCCACTAAATTGATTGACAGCCACGTATTAACAGGTTTCCATAGTAACCTGTATAATCATATCAACCAGACAGGATGTGCGCAAAGCAACTGGGATTAAAAAATCTGTTCAGCTATCTGTGATCATCAATCATCATCAAATGTGATCAGGACTGAGCTTTACAAGTTTAAAACGTTTTTAAAACAGTGCATGTTTGTAAAGAATTACAGCAATTTTACAGTCTTTATCACCACAGCCGTGTGTCAGTACAATTAGAAAAGAAGAGGCTTCAATCCCGGTTTGTGGACGTTAAATCAGGTTTATTTTGTACATTAGCACAACGGATATCCATACAGCTGTAGTTATTAACTTCTATAACATATGCGTGTGTATTTGTATGTGTGTGTGTGTCTGTGTGTGTGTGTGTGTGCGTGAACTTTGTGACATCATTGTGTGTGACTCATCGTTGCAGAAAGGCTTAAATTAACTCTACAACAAATACATCAAATAATCATTGGGAAAGTTCTTATAGTATTTCTCACAAACGTTACATGATGAGATCTGCTTTCTTCATGTCTGTCACTGTGCTGTTTATCTGAGGCAGCCAAGGTGGAGATTGAGGCACACTCCAACAGGCATGTGGGAATAATGGCCAGGGAGAACTAGCATTGAAGGCAACAAAAACAGCCACAAATTATTCAGAGCAGAAAATCCAATATACTGAAGGGTATAATAAATAATCTGATGGGTGTTTTGAGCTGAAACTTTTCAGACACATTCTGGAGACACAAAAGACTCATCTTAAATCTTGAAAAGGGGTAAAATAGGTTCCAATTAAGTAGTTTCAAATCTTTGTGAGCTTCTTTATTCTGCTGGACACACACATAAAAATATATAATTTGAAGAAAGCTGGATACCTGTAAACACTGACTTCCATTGTAGGATAAACAAGTAAGCAACTATTATAGTTTGTGGTTAAAGATTTCCACCTTTCTACAAAATATCTTCATTTATTTTCATTTTTTATCTAACAGAGAAGAAGGTTATAAAGGTTTGAAATAAGTAAATGACATAATCACAATAATACAGTTTCAGTTTTTTCAAGCTTATAATAGGTTATTTGCACACAGACTTATAATTTCAGTCAGCCAGCCTCAGGGCTTCCAGTGAATTGTCATCCCATACAAAATCGCTATGTTTAATATGTGATTTCTTTGAAAAACAGTGATCATCACTGCCTGATTGAGATACAATATAAAGTGGGGATCAGGCCAAACAAGAAATACTGCATTAAATTATATTTTCCCCTGCCATGTCTTTAAAATATGGAAATTAATTTTACCCCAGTATTTTCAAAGGAGTTTCTGCGCTAGCCTGCTGCTAATGATGACGCCTGCATTTAAACGGTCTTTCATCTCTTTTTGCGCTTTAAACACCAAATGGATGCTTCTGTATTTTTAACTGAATATATTTTAATTACATTATACCATCAATGCTGTAAAAAGAACTGTATGAAACAGAAAATAGTTTTACCAGAAGTTCATCTTTAGCTAAAAAACACAAGCTGTGCATATGGCCTATTGGTTTCAATTAAGAATGCCATCTAAACAACCATATTACAGCATACTATCAGTATTTATTAGCACATTTTTTAGTTTGCTTTTTGGTATCTAAGCTAATGAACATGGAAACAACTTATAACCTAATGGTTATAAGAATTATTTACATATGTTATGTACTGGGGTAACACGGTGGCTCAGTGGTTAGCACTGTAGTCTCACAGCAAGAAGGTCGCTGGTTTGTGTCCTGACTGGGTCATTTGGCATTTCTGTGTGGAGTTTGTATGTGCTCCCGTGGGTTTCCTCCAGTTGCTTCAGTTTCTCCCACAGTCCAAAGACATGCGCTACAGGCGAATTGAATAAACTAAATTGGCCATAGTGATTGTGTGTAAATGACTGTGTATGGATGTTTCCTAGTACTGGTTTGTTGCTGGAAGGGCATCCGCTGTGTAAAACAAATGCTGGATAAGTTGGCAGTTCATTCCGCTGTGGTGATGCCTGATGAATAAAAGAACTAAGCAGAAGGGTAAATGAATGGATGTTCTGTACTGTAGCACTTACAGACATTTAGCAAATCAAAAATAAATGTGCACACAGATACTGTAGACCATAAAGAGTTTAAAAGAACAAGCATCCACATAACATAATTATTTTAGAAAAGGAAAATGCAATAATTCATTTAATATAAGACATGGAAAAAACAACAACTTTGAACCGAACTAGGTGTGCATGGAGTCTTTGTGCATTCAGACCAACAGGTGTCAGTATGAAATCCATTTACACTGGTACTATTTGTACAACTAAAACACAGTTAGAGAAGAGCACATTTACACTTTTAGCATCATCCAGCCCAATGATTTGGCCATCCATTAGTAGCCTGTACGTTTGTGTCCTAAAAGTGCAAGATGTCTGTTGAATTCTGTAGCCCAGCAGATGTTCATGTTTGTGTTGTGTTGTCGTCTACCGCTGCTGACGAGGGCTCTCTTTCAGGTAAACACTGCCTCAGTCAATCACAGGTCCAGAGCAGAGCGACCGTATCACAGCCAAACATGAACCTCTTCTGCTGCACAAACACTCAAACGACAGGAAGATGGAAAGCATGTTTTGTGCACTATGAGACACCATCACTTTCTGGAATGTTAAATATGACTCACGAAGTGCTTGAATGTCTGTGTCAGAACAAGCAGTTACTGAGACTCTCGAGCGTACACGTTTTTATTTAGCAGTACAATGCTTTTATTTAGGGCAAAAATGCACGTCACACGGCTGTGCTGTGATATAGTGACATCACAGTCCCTAATATGATGTCACTCCAGGCTTATTATAGAAAATAATTCCAGTGTAGCAGGAAAGGGCATAACAGAAAGTCCTTGTCTTTTCAAGCACAACTACTGTATGTGCATTTCTTTCCTTTTCGCTCCTTTTCTCTGTTGAAGGTTGTTGGTTCCCTTGATGCTCATTGATTTAGATGCTCATTGGTAATGAGGGTGACATTATCTGCCTTTTTACCTTCTTACGCTTTGTGCCAGGTTCATATGACAGGTAATTCACATCATTAGCTAAATGAATATGTTTATGATAGATCTCAAAATGTCTGACAAGGCTTCAGGACGCCATCTCGAATGACTCTGTCTGACAGGCGCTGTGTCCTGGACTTTTCCTTCATCCCCAAGGCTGTGCAGAATGATCGAGCGTTTCTTGCTTCGGTGTCACTGTCAAACACAATCAGGTCACTAAAGTCCCACGCTAGTGTACCCAGGTTGTTAGATTCCTGGAATACGATTGTTAATGTTGTTTGTTCTAAGTGCTGTTTAATGTTTACGTAATGAATATTTAAAGCAGACAAACTTGCATCAACATAAATCCTTCGCAAGCAAGGTGAAGTCGAGAAAGTTGTCAGTTTGTTTATTTCCATGGCTGCGGCTTAGAGTGTCTGCCGTCACACAGAGATCCAGTCTCCAGTTTCTTGCTCTCCTCATTTGACTCCATGTAACAACAGAACAAAGACTTTTCAACACAGTTGATTTTGGTTCCTATTTACCATGTTGTCAGTGGTGGAAAGAGTACTGAAAATTATACTCACGTAAAAGTACTATTGCTTAGTCAAAAATACAGTGCAACTGTCTGTTCATACTACTCAAAACAGTGTGAAAAGTAGCCTTTCTAAAAGTACTAGAGTAGTGAGTTGTGAGTGTTTCACTGTGAAAATTATTCCACCTTATGCCCTGCAAATATTTTCCAGTACTGGGTTGCAGCTGGAAGGGCATCCGCTGTGTAAAGCATATGCTGGATAAGTTGGTGGTTCATTCCGCTGTGGCGACCCGTGGTGAATAAAGGGACTAAGCCGAAGAAAAGTGATTGAAATACTCTGCAAATTAAAAATGTAGCATACATCAATGCCATCTCTGTCATGAACAGTTTCAGGATTAAGTATGGAAATGAATATGTATATGGCAATGTTGATGTACAGTATATTGTACAGTGATGTATAGTATGTACAGTATACAGTATTTGGTCTTGGTGGTATAGATCTGCTACACTGCAGCTGCTGCTGCTTTGATTATTGTGGCAGAGCAAGTACCGAGACCTGCTACTGCCAGTTAATACACAGACATGCCGTCTCAGAATATAACATGCTGCTGCTGGAAGCATTATACACGTGTAACCCCTTGTAGCAGATTGAAACACAGGTGGAGCTGGGGTGGAGGAGGGTCCCCACAAACATGTCACAGGGTAAAATGACGCAGAGCATTTAAACTGATGAGGAGCAAGCTCGTTGGCTGTCGAGGTGACAGCAACCAATCTCCTGTGCCATGTAGTTAATGATGCAGGAGCAGATTAGCTGACCTATCTGCCAGCGTGCGCGTAGAGTTTCATGGCAGAAATTTTACTTTAAGTGTGTTTCTAACTATAAGTACGTAAGTTAGTATAAATTATTTGCCATACATGGACTATACCTTTTAAAAGTGAGATGAATTTAATGTGAGAACACCTTAAATTAATATATGAACCTAAGAAGCTGACATAAATCAAGTCTAAACTCTTGGGCATTGCGTGTAAATATTAGACACTTCTAATGCCTCCACACTGTACACTGTTTTCTGCATTTATAAAGTATCTGTGTCTTGATGTATTTTTTCCATGCATTATTTGATTGAACAGGAATCTCGGGTTAATTTTTTCTGCTTAGCCTATCGCTGTAGACAAAAATTTAAAAAACATAAATGAGTGAGTACAGGATGAAGGAAAACAGTGGCCAAAAATTACTGATACAGCACAAAAATATACTCATTAAAGTAAAAGTACCTTTTTTAAATATTCATTTTCTTTCTGGCTTAGTCCCTTTATTAATCCAGGGTCGCAACAGTGGAATGAACCACAAACTTATCCAACATATGTTTTACGCTGCGGATGCCCTTCCAGCTGCAACCCATTACTGGGAAACATCCATGCACACTCATTCACACACATACACTACGGACAATTTAGTATTCCCAATTCACCTATACCACGTATTTTTTACTTGAGGAGCACCCGGGGGAGACTCACACAAACACGGGGAGAACATGCAAGCTTCAAACAGAAATGCCAACTGATCCAGCCAAGCCTTGAACCAGTGACTTTCTTGTTGTGAGGTGATCGTTACTTTTCATCCCAGAATCAAACTTAAAAAAATGGAAGAATGAACTGGTGGGACCCAATTTTGAACAAATAAAGGTCAAAAAGAAGCTTGTTTAGAGTTTGTTTCTTGACTCTAAAACAGCTTGTGAAAGTGAACCTTCCCAAAAAGCTACTTGTTTCCCCTCTCTCAGTTTCTCAGCTTAATTTCGTATTCACTTTTGAAACATCATTTGGGATGTGTAGAAATATGCCAAAGTGTCTTAGGAATCCCAGTTAATGAGGCCACATTGCCAGCGAGACTTCTCAATCTGCAGAACAGTTGGTGCTGGTCACTGTGGGATTGTGGGACACATTAGGTTCCATAACAGAACAATCACACAAGTGCGTTTGGCCTCAGCAACACTCAGGACTTATTAGCTGTCTGTGAAAACACGCATGTTGAGCATAAATCATCTTCTCTCGCTTCTGCTTTACATCAGTGCTACACCGTGCTTCTAGCGAGTCTGCTTTCATATGTTTACAGTATTAAATTGATTGTGGCATGTTACTTTAATATGTTGGTAATCACATGCTGAACACTGTAAGTAGTCATTTAGCAGATGCTTTTATCCAAAGTGACTCATGGTACACTTGTTGCTTAGGCACTCCCTCTTTATCAACCTGAGGTTAAATGCACAGCAGTGATAGTGATTCGCTTCTACTATGTGCGGTGTTGTCCTTGCTGGTATGGAAAAGATTTTATTAAAATGAGTAAAACATAGTTGATTTTAGATTCTTCTTTAGAAATTTCTAATGCTAGTATTTCTGAAAACGGTGCAAATGAAAACTGTGTTAATAATTTTGACCCTATCTAATGTCACATAAACCATTTCCAAGAAAAAGAGCCTTAAAGTTGGATAGCCATAAAAATGACAAAAACTTCTGTTTATTGCTATTTATGATAGATTAAGATTATCTAGATAACAGTTTTGAGATAACAATGCTATATTTACTGTTACAGCATGATAAACACAGACATTACCTATTTTATCAACACTAGTCTTAGTTTGAGTAAAAAAAGATCAAAGTTGATTGTGGTTCCTATTCACTATATGTAGTCAGTGGTGGAAAGAGTACTGAAAATCGTACCTCTGCTTGCCAAAAATGCAGTACAAGTCTGTTCATACTACTCAAAACAGAGTACAAATCAGTTCTAAAAGTACTCGAGTAGTGAGTTGTGAGTATTTCACTGTGAAAATGATTCCAACATATACACTGCAAATTAAAAATGTAGCTTACATGAATACCAATTAAATTCCTTTTAAGGGTGTTTCTAAGTATAAGTACGTTTGTGTAAATTATCTGCCATATATCGACTATACATTTCCAAATATGATTTAATTTAATTAATCTTAGAGAAAAAGCATCAAAATTGTATAGCCATAAAAATGACAAATATACAGTTTGTCTGTTTATTGATAGAGTAAATATCAAGGTTTTGAGATAACAGTGCTATATTTATTATTATAGTATGCTAAAGACAGAAATGATTATTTTATCAACACTAGTCTTATAATTTTGATTAAGAAATATCAAAGGTTTGCTTCCTTTCCTTTTTCTAAACAATCACCTTTTCGGTACAGAAACACCTCCTGATTCTCATATAATTCTGTTAATGCATTTCTTTTCTTCCATTAGAGACGTCAAACAGCCTAAAATTATAATTTAATGTCTCTTCAGAAGCACGAATGTCAAGTCTGTCCCTAGAATAGAGTGCATGCTTGTGACTTTAGCTGGATTGCACTTTATATGGAGATTTTTCTGCTTCATTGCTAAAATCTCAAGAACTTGCTTTAAAGGTTGATGAAAGCCTTCACTATTTGTTTGAGATTTTAACAGTGTGTTGAGTATCAACGAAGACAACGTTAGCACCTATTAGCTTTTATTGTGAGAAAACTTAACTATTTTTAAGCTTTTGTGTGGTGGTAATGTTATCTTCCGTATTTAAAATCAACATTGGGGTATGATCAAAATTGGTGACGTAGCACTGATGTGATGATGTATTGGTGTCTCATTAGTATTCACTGCTTGAGATTTTTTTTATCTTGTGAGAAGACCTTGCTTCTTAATTATTCATGACAGCACGTGCTTTCAGATGACAGATCTGCCAAGCTGTGAGACAGCACTCGGCACGCATGCATTTATGAAGGATTGTAGGTGTTTCTGTCGTGTATGAGTTTTTGCAATAGGCGGTTGGTCGGCCATCAGTTACTGATACGGCCAAGCTGTTTATGTGTAGAAAGCATTTTTGTTGGGATAGGCTAGCTACAAGAATTGGAGAATGGTGGACTTCGTCATTTATCAGTTCAATAGCTTTCTGACACATCGTCCATCCGTTCTGCCTCGTTCGCCCATGTTTAAAATCTTACAGATTTCCGGCAGGTCTATAAATTTGAATAAATAGGGCAAGGGACCTGCTGCACCACTATCCACCTTGTCTGTATTTAGACCCAGGGATTCACATGAAGTGAAGTCCTCTACCTCAGCAGACCCCTGTGTACTCCCTTCACTAAAAGTGTCACTGTCCACCTTTATTATGAGTGCCCTTTGTGGGCATGTAATTCTGGGCTGCATACGATTACCTTCTGTGTGTGCGCATAATTATTTTAAAATATTTGTAAATTATAAACACATTTATAATGTTTATATAATCATGATGATCTTTATATTGATATTAAAAAATATTATGTAGCTGTAGACTGTTTTTTTCATTGCATTTTAACTTTGCCAAGTATAAAATCATGCATCTTCTGATGTATCTGATTTTTTTTTTTTAACTGGTTAGTCAAAGGGGCTACATGGTGGCTCAGTGGTTAACACTGTAGCCTCACAGCAACAAGGTCGCTGGTTTGAGCCCGGCTGGGTCAGTTTGCATTTCTGTGTGGAGTTTGCATGTTCTCCCCGTGTTGGCGTGGGTTCCCTCCATGTGCTGCATTTTTTCTCCCACAATCCAAAGACATGCGCTATAGGTGAACTGAATAAACTAAATTGGCCGTAGTGTTTTTGTGTGCATGTGAGAGCGTATTGGTGTGTTCCACTACTGGGTTGCAGTTGGAAGGGAATTCATGTAAAACATATGCTGCAAAAGATGAATAAAAGGACTAAGCCGAACGAAAAATTAATGAATGGTGAGTCAATTGACAGTTGCTTGCCTCTTCTTTTTCTCCTGCTTTGTCAGCCATGCCCACTCCCTTCCCTTCTATGGTAGTGCCCCCAACCACTGACGCCGAAATATTCCAATAAATGTGTCCCATATCAATGAAAATGGGAGAATCTCAGCTTTTAATTTGATTTATATATGTATATATATAAGTTGGATTTTCTCAAAAAGATGATTTTTTGATTCTAATCATAAGCAAATCTTTGACATGGTCAAAGTAAAGATATCAAGGTTATATTTTCACAGAATATTCTTTACATTTGGTAGAATACTGTTTGTGTTTATACCACAGAAAGCAAATCACAAAAATAAGACTTTAGCTGGTTTTCACAGAAGGGGGCAAATTTTTTAAAGAAGGAATTGCTGTTGTCATGATGCTAGGTTTAGTAGCGGCTGCTAGTTTGCTAATATTTGGCCACTATGATGGAATTTATAATAGGGTGTTGTTGGTCGCTGTTCAGATTGTATGGGTAGTTGCTTGGTGAACCTTTTTTTAGGGACATTTATTATTAAGAATGCATTAAAGAAAGAAATGCTTTTACAAATAAATGCTGATTTGTAGAAAATTTGGTTTTGGATTTAGTCATTTGGAAGATGCATTTGTACATGGTGACTTACAATTTAGGAAAGTTAAAACCAAACATGATTTAGGTTATGATTGCACAAATAGTGCAGGAAAGATTTTATGACAAAGCTGAATTCTTAGGGTTAGTGACTTTTTTAAATCCTTGTACTCCTTATGCATTTGCTAACTCACATACTCACAAACATATGCATGCAAAGACCTTTTTCTTCCCTGTATGTTTAATGTGTGTAAACTTAACTCAGCTCATAAAACCTTTTTGTTTGTGTGTGTATGTGTGTGTTTTTGGTTCTTTTCTCTCAACCTAAGTGCTCAGTGTCACATCCAGAACAATTAGGATGCATGAATGGATGGAGTAGTATATAAATGGAAGAATGACAGGCCACATGAATAAATGCGTATATATGTTAATAAAGCACAAAACAGCTGCTTGTGACACATTGGCACCGCAGGCACCCTCAGCATTATGGGAAAGAACCAAAGCCCCCTGTTAACATGTGAGTCAGCAGCGGGTCACGACACGGGAGTCTAATCACCATCTCTCAGTCCTCTGAAGTGCACTCCTCTAGCAAAAACTGCAGGAGCGTGTGTCAGCCATGGCCAAATGTGCATGGAAAGGTCTGGACTGTGCTTAACAAGTTGTGACTGGCCACAATTATCACCGTCAGTTCATCATCCTCATATTTCATTGCTATAACAGTTTCCATATGTGAAGAATTGTTTTTAATCTTAAAAAATTTTTTTACATGTCTTTTGAGATTGAAACATTTGTCTACTTTGAGTTAAATGTTTTGCAGTGGCTTGTGCTCTTAGTCATTTCCATATGTGTATTGATGAAAATTTCTTGTTTATTTGCTTTGCTAGATGAAGTAGAAAATGTGTCATACAGTCAAAAGTTTAGATGGTTTACTGGGTGATACAAAACAACAGGAAACTAGGTTTTTGCATTTTATGAACAAAACATTTAGCCATGCTATATTGCGATTGCTAATCTGTTGCTCATGTGTTTTGAGCTTGTTTCTGTATGGTTTCCTGGGTGTTTTCCCAAAGGTGACCAGACATCATGTTAAAGTTATGACGATCCATGTTTTACAAGCCACATACCATAGACTTACAGTCAGGACAACATTTTCCTGAATAATTAGTCTTAGTTGTGGTTTGATTGCTATAAATGAATAGCAATAAAAATACTGTGATTCATGTCTTATTTCTCATAAGTAATGGCATAATGTTTTCTTTAAGTAAGCAGAGTGGGTGCATTAGGTAGTTCTTTGACCTGTCAGTAAAAAAGACCAAGCTACATCTGTTGTTTCCTCTTCAAGTAAGAAGTAAACTGACAACATCACGTTGTTCCTCTGCATAATGAGGGATTTAACAGTAGTTAAATAGATGGTCTTATTTTACTGCCAATCATCTTAACAAGTAATTTCTGTGATCTTTATAGCTTATAAATGCAAACCTGTTGACTTGCACATTGGTAATACTGTAGAATTTGCTTTAATTAAGTGCAATGTTCATTATACTAATGGAAATACATTTATTTATTTGTATTTTAATCATTTGTTACAGGCCCACAGTTTTTTGTGTATTTTATTAGTACATATGCATATGATATAAACAGTATTCCTATGAACTCTTATTTTTTATTTACTGTAGCTATACAATGTCCTTTATACAGTGTTCAGAATATACGAGTACACCCCTCACAAATCTATTTAAAAAAAAAAGAAATTTATGAAAGGAACAACCAAGAGAAGAAAAAAAAAATAGTTGAAATTTTGTAGGTTGTAATTTTTTTTTTTTGCAATATTTTGCTTGAGTTTAATTGTATATCTTTCAATTTTAAATATGTTTGGTGACTAAAATATTCTTTTAATAAATATATCTGTTTTGTTTAAATGCACCAAAATACATTGCCTATATTCACTGAGAAATGGATAAAAATATTCATTTTCAAAATGGGGTGTACTTACATATACTGAGAACTGTATGACGCAATATTTTTTTAAAAACAAACTCACTTTTGAAAACAAAATATTTGGAGGGAAAAGCTTAGCAAGCAAACCTTTTGATTTTGGTTTCACTATAAATTTCAGGGTGCATGTTCTCCCCGTGTTTGCGTGGGTTTTTTCCGGGTGCTCTGGTTTCTTCCACAAATGCAAAGACATGCGCTATAGGTGAATTGGGTAAGCTAAATTGTCCGTAGTGTAGGAGTGTGAATGAGTGTGTATGGATGTTTCCAAGTGATGGGTTGCAGCTGGAAGGGCATCCGCTGCATAAAACATATGCTGGATAAGTTGGCGGTTCATTCCGCTGTGGCGACCCCAGATTAATAAAGAGACTAAGCTGAAAAGAAAGTCAATGAATAAATAGGTTTCAGGGTTCATGATGAAGTTTTGACTTGTTTAAACAAAACATGTGTAACAGAAAGAAACACATAACACATTAGGCATTAAAAGAAAGTTTATAGAGTGATGCCATAGAGGAACCATTTTTAGTTTTCCAAACAACGTTTCAGTAGTTTTTAAAAGAACCATGCTTTCTTTGTATAAGTAATATGTTATTACAGATCTATATACACTTTTTAAAGCATATAAATAACATTTGTGGAATGGAAAGCTTCCATAAATGTTGAAAGTTTTTCATGGAACAATTATTATCAAGAAAACCATATTATAGGTCACATTTTCACCTTATTGACTTTAAAATTAAATTTAGGACAGTTTTATGTCTAACACAATTTTGGTTCATAGTTTTGTACTGTTGCATGAACCACTGAAGCATGGTTCTTTTAAAAAATCTTTACTGAAACGTTGTTTTAGGGAACTAAAAATGGTTCTTCTATGGCGTCACTCTAAAAACTTTGTTTTGTACTGTTGTTAAAACTTTTATCCTCTTGATACTAATTTTGACTAATATTTATTGTGTTGTTGCCTAGAAATAAGTGCTAAAAGAGAAAAGAGACTACATGTGAAAGTTGTGAAAGAGTTAAGAGGATTTTCTTTTTTTTTTCTCCTCTAAAATGTGGGTGGAAGTGTGAGTATGGTTGTGTATGTAGGCCAGGCCTGATGCGTTTGCTCTGAGTGAATATCAGATCAGCTCCCTGAAGACTGCTGTCTCTTTTAAACCCTCAGTCGTACAGCGCACTGCCTCGCTCAGGATATTAACCAGCACCCTAAATGATAGAGAGAAAGAGAACAAAATGTTGGCCCACAGTTGATTTTCTGCTTGTGTCTTGTGTTGTTTTTGCAGCAGAGACTGAGTGCGGTGTTTTCGGTATTGTAAATTCAGAGAGCAACAGCACAAGGAGTGCAGGTGAAGATCATGACCTTTAGAAGGTTTACCACCAAGTCTGACCTTGAGACTTTGAGTCTTTTACGTAGATGATACCAAGTTTTCCATCTTCTTCATACCTCATCTCTTTCTCCTCTGTTTGTCTTTGGCTGGCCTTCCTGCTAGCGGCCTAGTTTAGGTGGTGCTGAATTCTCAGTGTAGGTTGCATGTTTAATTCATCAGTTTGAGCTTTGCTCAACTATGAGAGCAAGGCATTATGGGTCTGACTGGCACTTGTTGGGATGTACTTGGCAATAGTTGCACGTTTCTTACATGGCCTTGATGTGATCTGTCTCACCTAGGTGTCCTCATAATGGCTAGTGTGAGCCAAGCCAGCTACAGTAATTCCAAAAGTCTCTTGACAATTTGTAGTCATTTTATGTTTTCGCAAGTTGGCAATTAGTTTCCATTTCAGTGGACTCATTTGTGTATTTATATGATCAAACAAATTGACATTTCCAATTTTTGCAAATTAGTCATAAGTGTTGTGCCCTGGAGTGTGTTTATTTGACAGCATTGTACTAAAAATGTAATAGTTTTTCCTTTGCGCTTTTTTAAAAGTTTCATGTATTGGACAGATAATGCCGTTATCAAAGCAGGCCTGAACATGCCAGTTCGATAGGTGGTGATGTTTCTCAGTATCATGAGCAGCAAAAAAGTCCTGTAGTCTGCCACATAAACACTGACCACATCAATTGCATCTACTTTACATCTACATCACTGTTTTCAAAAGATGTCACAACATTTGCTTTCATACGTGTTGAAGTTTGCATTTTTAGGCCCACAAATGTTATTCAAAGAACCACCAAAAAGCATTAAAAGTTTTCTGATTTCAGCTGAAATGGTACTATTTAGATGACCCTGAAGAGAAATTTTAAAAAATTAGAAACTGCTCCGTCACTTTCTATTTTTAAATCTAGATTAAAACTATTTGCATTGGATCTGGCTTCTGGTGATTTGTAACACTTTCGTTTGTGTTTAATACTTTTTTAGTTGTTTTTACTTCTGACCATGTTTTGTCTTAATTTTATTATTGTTTATCTGTTTTGTACAGAACATTGGTCAACGTAACTGTGTTTAATTGTGCTCTATAAATACATTGAAATTGAAATATAAAACATCAACATTTTCAGCTTTCAGAGCTGCATGTGCTACAGTAATGTTTTTTTATCATCTTATATCAAGAAATTGTTTTCAACTCAAGACCCTGGAACACATTTTGAACAATCAGACCGCATGATTAACATAATTAATGATGCATACACTTGAATTTTAATTACACATTGGTAGTATATTGTTTTCCTGTTTGGGGATATTGAATGAGCAAGTGATGGATGTGTGTATTTGTAGGGGGAATGGAGTGGGTTTCCCTCCCAAGATGGCAGGGGCATATTACATCGAGTGATTTATGTACCACATCAGTCATGCTAGCATCACACACAGTCTGAAACGACTGCCGCTCTTGTGTCTCCATCAAAATCCACTCAACCCAACCCTGCCTGTAATATGGCAGAAAAACAGGCCCCAGCTCAATGCTAGGACACATCCTTAAGCAAATTCTGGAATTTAACCACTTTTAAACAATAGTAATTATAATAATAATCGTAATAAACAAATTTAAACAGGTCGATTGGCATGTCTTGACTTCCTTTCACTATAAAAAAAAAATCTAATATTTTCAAAAGATTGTGGTGGTTTAGTGGTTAGCACTGTTGCCTCACAGCAAGAAGGTTGCTGGTTCAAGTCCTGGCTGGGTCAGTTGGCATTTCTGTATGGAGTTTGCATGTTCACTACATGTTTGGGTTTCCTCCGGGTGCTCTGGTTTCTCACACAGTCTAAAGACACGTTTGACTTAAATAAAATAAATTGTTTGAGTGTGTGTGTGTGTGTGTGTGTGTGTGTGTGTGTGTGTGTGTATTGGTGTTTCCCAATACTGGGTTGTGGCTGGAATGGCATCCACTGTGTAAAATAGTGTAGAATAGTTGGCGGTTCATTCTGCTGTGGTGACCTCTGAAATATAGACTAAACTGAAGGATCCTAAAGATAGTCTCTGACATTTTGCGTTGATGCCATTTGGAGCCACAACCTGTGCATAGGTGATCATGAAGTAGAGCCCATCCATACTTCCACAGACTAAATAATAATATAATATAAATAAATAAAAAATAATTAGTAACTTTTAGCTAACAATTAGCTTGTTGTCTCAGACAGCACGTCAACAATATTTATTTTCTCATTCATTTATAAAGAATAAATTAAAATTCACAAATTTGAATTATTCCTCAGATCCCACAGACTTATATTTAGCACAATGAATCATAGGTTAATGCTCTTAATATTTTTATCAGCACTTGCTATGGCAAACTTCACGTACAATTCCTTACTTTCTGTTTAGTTAACTTTTTAACTATTGTTATAGGTGCACATGACATTTACACTTTCTTTTCTTTTTTCTTTTTTGTTTTGTTTACAATATGCTCATGTCACCCTGAGGGTTAGCTTCATCCATGGGTTCAGAGGTGGACCTTGTGGTGGTGTTTTACATATGAATCATGTTTTTGTTCGAGTCAACCTTTAATAATTCATATGAGTTATTTTATTTATGAAATGTCTAACCACATGCCATTGTAAATTTAGAAACATTCTAAACTAGAGCTGTCAATCAGTTAACTTTTGTGTTGTGTCAAAAACGGCCTTTGATTAATATAGATCAATTGCGAATGTAAATTGAATGATTTAATGTTAATGTTAATGTGTGGTGTTGAAATAAAGAAATGCAAGATCCTCTAGTTCAGCGGTTGCCAAAAGGGGGGTCCCGGCCCACAAGGGGGCCTCAGCGAGCTCTGTGGGGGGTCGCTTCATATTTTTACAATTTCTTAGCAGTGGACAATTGGGAGAATGATCATGTTGCCTTAGTTAATTTGAATATCCTAGCTGACCAAAAAATTGACAAATTTGTTATTCATCCTTCACAAAAAAGTCTTACCGATTCTCCAGGCAGCAATCCCCACACTGATGGATAAAGCATAACAAATAACATGTATTAAACTGTAATAGCCTGTATTATTTTTTCCCCTTATACACCTGTGTGAATACTGATATTTTCGTTATTGAATTTCAAATAGGGCCAGTTTAAAGGCCAAAGATTTACGTTTTTCAGTTACAAATAGCCTACGTAGGTTTTGCTTTTGTATTTCACATTAGAATATTATTTGTGCATAAACACAAACATATCTAGATATAGTAATAAACATTTCATTTGTTTGAAAATTTTTTTTTTGTCCTCTTTACTGCAAACTTATATGAGTGATAATATCATTAAATGTGGAGGGGGGCCCTACAGTATTTTCCAGGGAAAAAAGGGGTCTAAAGCAAAAGAAAAAGGTTGGGAACAACTGCTCTAGTTTAACGAAACAATCCTCAAATGTTATATTATTATCATTAATGTTTTATATTATTATTATTATTATTATTTTATCTTGTCTAGATGCTAGATCTTGTCTAGTGTGCTGTATGTTGTTACTTACAGATGTCCAATGGTTTCCCGTATTTGCAATGAAAGTGCATTTTGCTAAGTTTATATTAGCTTTTTCAGTGTTGTACAGTTAATGTATTCTCATATCAATAATTTGCCCTGATGTTACCTGTTACGGTCCTCACAATGTTGATGTATCTGCAGTTTGTGGATATCCATCTAGTGATGGAATCAGTTAGCTTTGCAGTGGTTTTTGTAGTTGAAATGTTTGTGCTGGCTTCACTCAGTGTTCTTTGAAAAGCACAGTTGGTTTACACTGGTTTATGCATCTTTGCTCACATTTGCAAAAATATATATTTGCACAAAGTTGTTACTTTTTGCTTGCCAGCGCAGACAGGCTAGTGGTTAGTGGATCAGCACAGCAGGCATCCCGAGTTCGAATCCCAGCTCATAGACCTTTCCCAATCCCCTCTTCCCCCCTCTTTTTTCTTTCTTTCTTTCTTTCTTTCTTTCTTTCTTTCTTTCTTTCTTTCTTTCTTTCTTTCTTTCTTTCTTTCTTTCTCCAACTTCACTTGTCATCATACTGTCCAATAAAGACAAAAAAATGCTTTGTTGGAAGGATGTCATCACTACAATAAAAGCACACAACTTTGGTTTCATCCAAACCTCCATTTGGAAACCTTTTATAAGTAAATTTGTCATTCAGCACACATTGTGTTACTGTAACCTCATCACACAATGATATGGCTGCAATGACTGCAAGATGTTGGGTTCAAACATTGCCAAACAAACAATTTGTGTTAAAGAAATTAATGCTTTAAAAGTTTCAAATTATTGCTTTTGTTAAAATTGTGTATGTTTACATGGACACCAATAATTTAATATGATTAAGACAATGCTCTGATTTAGAGTCTACCATATAAACACCCATTTTTGATTAATTAATCCGATTAAGGTCGTAATTGTACTAAACCGAAATGGAATTAAGACATGTGGAGTATGCTGATTTTAGTCGCATTATTGAAGTGCAGTACAGACATGTAAACACCTTATTCAAACTATTGCCGTCCTGTAGAATGTTTGCCACATTTTGCAACAGGATATTACATACACACAGCTGTTTGACACTATACTCTGCACCTACCGAGTCAGTGAAGGACCTCAGACACCTACATCAAGAAATATGGAGGGTTTTTTTTTCCCATACAGCACTCTTCCATCAGTTCACACTCACATCCAATATTTTGTCATGGAGGGCATGCATGAAATGTTCCTGAAATGCTAAAGTGTAAGTGCCAAACTACAGCTAAAGTCGTCAAATTAAAAATGAAAAAAAACGAAAATACACGAATCTCAGAGGAAATGTGGATAGCATGGTAAAGCAGTGACATTAATCAAATTATGTGCTATAACAATGGGATGATGAAAGGAACATTCATAAAGCTCATGAAAACTTCTTAATCCTAATATTGTCTTATTCAGATTAAGGCAAACAACTCGATTACTCATGTTCATGTAAAAGTAGTCATTGACAGCCTCATTCTAAACATTTCCTTTCCAATTTCTGCCTGTCAGTAATCCATTTTATGTTTGTTTATCAGCCATTCATACAATTCATACTATAGATCTTTAACTAAAACACACACACACACACAGATTTAGCCACATACTGTACAGCATAATACCTAAATGCCAGCTCTCTCCACAGCCCTGAGACAAACGTTTGTTGGACTGACTCAAGGTTTGTCTGCCCTCTACCTGCTGTCCGTCTATCCCTGCTTGTCCTCTACCAGCTGTCTGTCCCTATCTTTCCCTGTCTGTTCTGTACCCACTGTCTCCCTCTTATCCACCCACTTTCTGTCCCTCTCTTTGTGTATCTCTGTCATGACAGAGTGCTGAGTTTCTCCTTTAGGCTCACTTCATTTAGACTAACGTCAAATCTCTCATTCACTGTCTCGTTTGCTTTCTCACACGCGCACACACTCTCTCTGACACTCACAAACTCCCTCACACGCTTGCTCACAGTCACACACGCACGCGGACACTCATACAGGAGATGAGTAGATAGGTGTTGAAATATTGGCGCCATCTAGCAGTTGTGCCCCAGTAAGTCATCATCACCATGGCAACTGAGAGGATTCAAATCTGCCTAAAGCTTAAAACCCAAACCTTCGCTACAATGTTATATGTATCTCTTCTTATTAAGACAAATTTTAGCCAACACAGATGAAGCCCTTTTGTTTGTATGAAGCCTGACGGACAGGCTGCCCAGCGAGGACATCAAACTCACCCTTCACACATGTTCCAATTCTCCCTCAGGTGAAACTGTGCAGATAAAAGACCTGCTCAAAAAATAAATAAATTATATGGCTCTGTAGCCCTCCAGCTAGATAAATGACAAATGTAATAGGTGGCATGACAATAATATAACTGTAATATTAATAATAAATATGTCAAATGTTTATATAATTGACTAGGTGACATTTTAAACCATTGTTATTTTGTTAGAGTTTGGTCCCTTTCAATTTTTTTATTAAAGAGACATCAACAATTATATATATGTATATGTGTGTAATATGTGATGCTCTTTCCTCAGCAATAGCAGTCTCCTTACAGAGCTGAATTTCATTGATCAATAAAATGGATATACTGCACAAACTGTTTGGATCAGAATAAAACAGTCTGTACCTAAGATAAAAAGTAACTCGTTTTTTAACACATGGGATCCTTCAGAAGGATATGCAGAGGCGCAGGTGTTACTTTTATTTCAGAAGATCAAGGAACATTTAGTCTTTCATGATTTGACCTTTAAGACAGCCGTAGCTTTGGTCAGGGATGAAGCTTTTTCTGACTTCACTGACACAGACACTTGAATTTGATTTAGTTGATCTTTAGATTTCATCATTTTGATATACGTTTGTGAATGAAAATGTACTATTTAAAAAAGTTGTAGGGACTTAATTGATTTATTTGTCAAATAAAATAAGGCATTTTAAAAACTTTTGAAGAAAACAAATGCAGTTAATATTACAATTATTAATGTGTATTCATACATTCATTTTTCATCGGCTTAGTCCCATTATTAATCAGGGGTCCACACAGCGGCATGAACCGCCACCTTATCTAGCATATGTTTTACGCAGTGGATGCCTTTCCAGCTGCAATCCAGTAGTGGGAAACACACACTCTCACATTAACACTCATACACTGTAGCCAATTTAGTTTATTCAATTTACCTATAGCGCATGTCTTTGGACTGTGGAGGAAGCTGAAGCCCCACTCGAACAAAGGGAGAACATGCTAACTCCACACAGAAACGCCAGAAATTGACCCAGCCGGGACTTGAACCAGCGACCTTCTTGCTGTGAGGCGACCACTGAGCCACTGTGTCGCCCCTTAATGTGTATTATTAGAAGCTTAAAACTATGTCAGCTCCACATTGTAATGACATGGGTTGGTTCTGAATCCTTTCAAGCACAGGTCCTTAAATGCACAACATGTAAGACTTTTTAAAATATTCAAAAAAACACTAGAACAGTGTTATGTGTTTGGCTGACTGATGTGCTTAAATTATGCCAAAAATTTGAAGAATGTTTAAATCCAAATAAATAGCCAATTTTAACTATAGTGATGTGGACAATGTCCTGTGTCGTCATGCTAATGTCCTCACACACTCTCAATTTCCAGTTTGGCTTTAAAGAAAACTGGGAAACAACAAGAAAAGCGTCAATGAAATATGTTGTACATTTTACAGACCCTTTTCATAAAATTGTTATGGTGCATTTAATGGTCATCACTATCTTAAATTCTTAAAAGTTTTAATTATTTAGTTTTTTTTAAATGTATGAACATTTGTATATGCATTGTATCATCTTTGCGTCAAATTACAAAACATTAATCATCGCTTATGAGAGGTGATTCTAATGTAGCGTCTTTAGGGCTAAGAGTAATTTTGACATTATTCTCTCTTATGGCTACTGTTATCAGTCTCACTGTATTTCTTTCTTTTTCTGAAAGTCTTGATAACACCACCGTGGCTTTATTCTTTTATTATTTCAGCAAATAGGATTGAAAAAAAAATATTTGTTGTACTCTCCCTTTCACTATGAAATGTAAAAAGGCTTTTATAGATTGCACAGAGCAGCATTACATCAGAACGTTAAAATGTATTTGGTATGATAAAACAGCGCTTCATCTTCTCCATGTGATCATTACTGGGAGAACCAGCAGCGATAATAAACTATGGCATAATAAAAGCTCCGCTACTTTTATGCTGTGTCATACATGTCTGTCATCAGTAATTGCTCCAGGGCTCTCATTTCACTTTGGCATTCAGTCTTTCACTCTGCTTCATAATATTATTAAAATAAGTTACTTCACATACTGTAGATACTGTACATGCTCATTCAAGCTCATTCATGAACACGATTTCTTCAGTAGTCCTGTAGGATGTAATAAATATGACAACTCATGATCATGACTCCACACTCAGTCACAGCATCATCAAACTACACCTTTGTTTGTTGTTAATATGTGCACTTTAGCAGCAATAATTACATAGTATGCCGTATTGATAATGTTAATTAATGCCTTATTTAATGTTCAAGTCTTCTTTCTAATTTGACTTTCTTCGGTGAAGATAATTTGTAGAGTAAAATTTACTTTGGGTTCACCCACTTAGAAAGAAACTATGAGGATATATGTGCATATATGAAACCTATACGCAGTAAATATGTACATATATGATAATATATATGCTGCATATGTGTATATATGCCACATATAGGCAATATTGAGGTGCATATATGTGCATATACAGGCCAAATAGGTCTCCTGTATTGCTTCTTTATATCCACATATAAGCCCTTTATGTTCATACATGATATGTCTCCTATATAGTTTATATCTCACTTTGGCAACTGTCATACATGATGCCTTGACTAGGTCATATTTTCTATTATCTAGGCAATAACTAAGAACTAACTTAAAAAAGGGCAAAAAACGTATGTATGTGCCACTTAAATTTGGTATCACTTGTAATTAGCATGTAATGGATTTTAACTATGACAAATAAGTAAAAGGAAATGGAAAGCTATGATGTCTACACGTTTTCCTGAAACATTTACATGGTCAATTCTTTCTTATATGAAGATAGTGGAAAAGAAAGATAAATTACACAATGGTTTGTCTTTTTTTCCTTCTTTCTTTTATTGTTGTTTAATCTCTTTTATTTTGTTCTTGTACTATATTTATTTCTTGTACTATTTGATTAAGTAAATAAAAATTTACATTTCTTTTAAATAATGTTGTCTTGCCGCTGTATTTAAAAAAAATTTCTAACATATTGGTGAATATATTTGTACATATATGTGCATATATGTACATATAATAAAGGAAAGCAGCCAATTTTATATATGTCACATGTATCAGAAACCTATATCAAAACCTATATTAAAACATATATGTTTATATAGGTTGTATCCATGTGGGCAAGTTGAATGTTGATGGAAATTTGTAGCACGGAACTATAGCAAGCCTGTTCATTCAGCAGTGAGCTTTGTGTAAATATAAATTCCTAACTTAAAGCAAAACTGGAAGATCCACAGAGGATGAGATGCTCATTTTGGCAGTGTCTACTTGAATCCATTTAAGCAGTACACTTTAATATTATATTATAACTTGCATTACAGCATTTATTTTATTAATGTGCAATTAAAGCAGCATATTTTTTTTTTATCCTTGCTCTTGCCTGTAATTGGAAAATATACAGCCAGTAAAGAATGTAGCACCTATTGGAACTGATAATTTGAAAAGGGTACAAATGATAATGTCAAATACAAAACTATGTGTTATGGTTCTGTCAATAAGAAAAAGGTATCTGCATTTATTGTTGATGTGAATTAAGTTAAACACCACAGCACGTTGAGTGACACAGAGAACTCATCTCCTCATCAAAGGCAGCCCACCAATAGTTTGTAGGGATTTCACAAGCTGTGTGTGTGTGTGCTCGTTTTTAACTGATATGGAATCTTAAATAATTTTTTCCCATTCATATAGAACTTCACTAAGCATTATTTGTATTGCATCTGGCATCCAAGGTTAATTTAGATTTGATTACAGTCTATTTTAAATGGAGTTTTGATCAGTTCTAATGTCCGCTGACATGTAAGAGTGCTTAGTAAATATTAAGACTACTGATCAAAGAAACCATTTGTCATATTTAAGCGCATCATGTTTCATACAGTATGTAATCTCTCAATCATTATTATTTCGTCTGCATGTTAATAGCTAAATAATGTGTAAATAATGGGTGAACATTTTTTATCTCAGAAAATCCATTAATTATCCATAAGCTACAGGAAGAGCATTTAGTTGAATATTATATTACATGGTAACACTTTTTAGTTGTTCATTGTTGGTTCATGAAAACTTATGGTTCATTAACTAACAAGCCGAGCATGTGATTTTAATAATGCATTAAATGTTGAACGATTAATAAATGCTGTACAGGCATTTTTCATGTTAGTAAATGCTGTACATTAACTTACATTAGTTATGTGTCCCGTATACAGATTAACTTAAAGTTAGGCAATATTCACCTTTGTTGATCTACTGTCTGAAGTTTCTGAAGGTATAATAACATTGGATAAAAATATCATGGTTTCACGGTATTGGTCTACAACATGCTCTATTTAAAAGTCTGGGTAAAAAATAAAAACATTTTTTTCTATTTGAACAAAATATATTTTATTTTGAGAAACATTCATAATATTTTATAACAGCAAACATGAATCATTGACTTCTGCTGTCTTTGTTTGTTTTAAAAACACAGATTTCTTTACCATTTAAAACGGCATCTTTCGATATCTTTTCTTCTGCTGTTGATACTGTTGTCCTAAAAGATATAAAAAAAATCCATGACTTTTTCCAAATCGTGGTAAACCTTAAAAACGGTTATCGTCCCATGTCTGTTCTCAGTATTCATTCCCAGTTAAAAAAAAAAGGTTATGAAATCATGCGCTTCAGAAAGGGGTTTTAATTAGGGGCCAGATAAGTTTTAGAATTTTGTTTTAATCTAAAAATTGGTTAGTGAAGCCTTAATGCACTGATATTCAAATAATTTTCCAAGATATACCATATTCATTATTTACTTGGAGAGTAGCTAATGCTATGAATGCTTTATTTACTGTATGCGTGAAGAATGCAAAAAAATAAATAAATAAATAAATAAGTTATTATAGCTTTCGGTCACTGCTCATTTTATTAAAAATGTTCAGACTAGAGCAATTATATTTCTTATCTTGTACTTTTTTTACATGATAGCAGTCACTACCTAGGTCAATTACATTATAACATAGTTAAATTGAATCTGACTAAATTATGACTGTGAAATCTGATATTAACTTCCATTGTCTGAAAAAAATCTGTTAAATAAAAGCATATTAAGTAATTGTTAATTACTCTAACACTATTTTTTAAATGTGAGGGCAGTAAGATGTTTTTTTTTCGAAAACTAAATTACTAATTATTCATTCATTCATTCATTCATTCATTCATTCATTCATTCATTCATTCATTTTCCTTCGGCTTAGTCCCTTGATACATCAGGGGTCTCCACAGCAGAATGAACTGCCAACTTTTCCAGCATATCTTTTACTCCGCGAATGCCCTTCCAGCTGCAGCCCAGTACTGGGAAACTCCCATACACTCTCATTTGCACACATACACTATGCCTAATAAAGTTTATTCAATTAACCTATAGTGCATGTCTTTGGACTGGGGGAAACCAGATCACCACACAGAACATGCAAACTCCACACAGAAATGTTAACTAACCCAGCCGGGACTCGCATCATTTTTTAGCAAAATGAAATTTTTATAACAAAGTCTTTTCTATATTATTTACAAATAAGAGCAGCATCATAAACAACAGGTGACCTTTATTTCATATCCCAGGTTTAAATGGTCACATGACTGAAACAGACGAATACAGTGTTTTAAACCTTATTTGATTAAGCTTAGATTTCTGGAGTAATTGCATTAGCCTGAAAAGATTTCCTGTTCAACAGGAAGACACAAACTCATGATCATCTTTCTCTCTCTATCTCTCTCATACACCCAGCATTTCTCCCAGCCATTTTAATGCTTTTCCAGGGTCTTGTTTCTCAATCAATACTAAACCAGTTAATTAGCTAACAGTTAATTTTTTGATCATTCAAGACTAAATCCACTGGGCCTTTTTAAGCTTTACCGCCTCAGCAAATTGTTCGACCTGCACGACGGGCATGAAAATGTGCTCTAAAACAGGCTCAATGGTCCGTAGTAACACTGACACTGTGTTTACACAGGCATTAGAAGGAACATGATCTCTCAGCCATGTTGCTGCAATCAAGTCTCTCGTGACAACTTATCGTGATGGATCGTTTGGGTCTGGGCCCAATTCTGTTCTGGCACAAGGATCAGAACTCACCTCCCTTTTCCCTGAACCGCATGCAATAGCCAAATGTCTGTCTGTAGCTGTAAACGAATGCGTATGCATGTGTGCTTTGTTTCAGCTCTGTTCAAAGTCCTGCTTTTACAAGCGTTTAACACACTGCTGCGGCACAAGAACGGTGTCAGCTGCAGCGTAACCCTGGCTAGCATGCTAAATGCTAACACTGCGTTGTCTTACTGTACTTCTGCAGCCATCTGCTTCTCATCAGTGCTAATCACCCAAGACTCCCATAATTCCCTGTGACGGCACATAACGACACACAAACACAGGCTGCCGGTGGAAATAATAACACCGGCCATGATACTGAGCAGCCCAGGAAAGCGAAGACCAATTCAGTCGTCCTCCTTTTCTGCTTCTTCCGCAATTCACAGTCTCTCTCTCCCGCTCTCTCGACCTTCAGAGACAAATGAATGAAGCTGAGTGGAAAACAGGCATGTCATGACTCTGTTATCGCCGTCCTTGGCCGATTAATCACGATGCTTGAAAAGAGCCCCACAAGTGCACAGCGAGGCAATAAATCTACATGTGGTGAGTGAGATGGTGACTCGGGCCTTGATTAGAGGGTGCCGCTGTTTGCCAGACGTAGGACGTCAACATTCTTTGGGTCAGAACTGCTCCAGCGTGGAATGACTATAAAAATGCTGACATCACATGTTCGAGACCTGTGCGTCGAGATGAAAAGAGCAGAAAGAGAGGCATAGCAGTGCACTTTTAAAGGCCAATACTTCTTTTATACATCTTCCTCCATGCATCCTTGCTATGATTCATCCTGGATCCATATGATGACCATTTCTTTGTGGACCATCCTAAAGCTGCTGACTGGACGCCGCTGTGTTCTCCGCAGTGCCGAGCACAGATGGACTCTATCTAAACAGTTTACTCGCTCTGGCACTCTCTGACAAAAGCAGACACACACCTGCTGTTCCAGCCACATCAGCATGGCACAATGCAGCTCTGCTTGAAGACATTAAGCCCCGGGGACTCGAACCCATAGCCCTCCGAATATTAGCCCTACAAGGATTTGTAAATCAACTGCATGTTGAACTAGCCCTTGGGAATTAGTGGATAGTTCACCCGAAAATGAAAGTTCTGTCATTAATTGTTCATCCTCATTTTGTACTCTTGTCTTTGTCTGTCAAACACCAAAGATGATATTTTAATCCCAGTGGTATTCTATTTTGTTAATTCAGTCTTAATTAACAAGGTTCGGTTTTGTTTTGAAACTTTCAGTTTGTTTAGTGACTTTTAAGGGCATAAATGGTTGAAATATATTGTTCAAAAATATCTTCTTATTGAATCAACATAAGTGTAAACTCATCATTCTGGGATGATGCAAAAATACTAATTAATTCCTAGATGTCAAACAAGCACGCTTAAGCATCTGTAATCAAATCTGCATGCTGTAAATGATTACTCATTGATTTATTGTTTAGGTGATTAAAGAAATTGCGTAAGTTAATTATGATTTTGTAGATGAACAAATATTTCATGGGTTTTGAATGATGTGTTCATACCTGAATTAGAGATGAACTGAAAAATGCAGTCAGATTTCATTTGTATTTGACCAAACTGAGTTGGTGCCCTTCTTTATATATTTACAATGTAAATAACATTAATTGGACAAGTACAACATATTTTACTAAGCTTGTTTACCTGTGGACCATGTAAATGCCTTCCTGTAGCCTAAATATGTTCTTGTTGTCTTTGTCTATATTACAAAAAATAAAAACAAAGAATGAACAAAAAAGAAGAGAAACAAAGACTAGGGTTTGCTGTCATTGTTCAATTCATTATATATTCAGATACAGAAACTAAACAGAGCATGAATGTTTCTGTGACTTTACAAACCCCATAAATATTTAATGAGATACGCATTGAAGCATTTTATGATTGGTTGTTTTTTTTTCTACCAAACACCATGCCATTACTCATCTTTTGATAAGCAAATCTTTCACTATTTATTTTACTCTACATGTTTTGGGAAGAGAGAGACACGGTGGCTCAGTGGTTAGAGCTGTCGGCTCACAGCAAAAAGGTTGCTGGTTAGTGTCCCCACTGGGCCAGTTGGCATTTCTGTGTAGAGTGTGCATGATCTCCTTCGGGTTTCCTCCAGGTGCTTCGGTTTCCTTCATAGTCCAAAGACATGCAGTATAGGTAAATTGAATAAATTACATTGGCCATAATGTATGTGTGTGAATGAGTGTGTATAGAGGTTTCCCAGTACTGGGTTGCAGCTGGAAACATATCCGCTGTGTAAAACATATGCCGGATAAGTTAGCGGTTCATTCCGCTGTGGCAACCCCTGATGAATAAAGGGACTAAGCCGAAAGAAAATGAATGAATGAATGTCTTTGGAAGTACAGTTAGGGGTTAAACTTGCAAAAGCATAAACCGAATTTAAAAGGGTTGGATGTTGTAATTTGCTGTGTCTATATTGTCCCTATACCTTTATATCTTTCTTGTCCTGAGCACATATTTTTGTCCATACACTGGTAAGCAGTGTGGAACAGACAAAAATAGCTGAACCACATTTTGAAATGTCTTCTTTTATGTTCCAAAGAAGTAAGAATGTCAAATTTGAAGCTACATGGAAGTGAGTAAATGATGACAATATTGTCATTTCTAGGTAAACTATTCCTGTAAGCATTGCCTGAATCACCCTAAATAACATTCCTTTAGTCAGTCCATCAGAAGCATTAGCCATGCAGACTCTAAAATTCTACTGCACTGGCTAAGAAACTGCATACCTAAAACCATGTGGATAAAATATTCACTGGATTAAGCTTCAGGAACCTTCCATTTTCTGGTATTGCATCTTTGCATTTTTTTCCACTAACTTTGACACAAATTATTCAAGCGAGGTCCTCTGGTGGTATATTAGACAGCTGAGAACTGTGTCCTCTTGCAAAGGACATGGGCAGATATTAAGTCAGTGGCAAAGACTCTTTCATTTCTATTTCTCAGAAGATGGAATTACAATTTTCAGCCATTTATAGCAAGTTATGTGTCCTGTCTTAACCATGCAGTACTTTAACTATAACAAAATGTTCTCATTCAGAAGTTCATCTTTCCCTATGGCCAATTATTGCATTAAAAAACCTTAAATGCTTGGGTCAAAGATCTGTTTTCACTTTGTCTTTTGATGTAAAGAATGAGAGGTACATTTTATGTATTTCCATTTCAGTGTCTTTAGTGCCGTTTTAAAATGTTACAGTCCACAGTAAAACAAATTGATTTCTAAATAATAAAAATTGATTTCACAAGTGGGGACAGTGCCGAGCTACACTGTGTTCTTTCAGCATCTTGAAAAGTATTTATTATTTTTAGTCTATAATCTACTATCCAAAACCTGTGTTAAGGCTAAAGAGACACAGTTAAAGAGGGTATTGCTTTTATGTCAGTGTTTTCTTTAAGATTTTTCATAGAAGTGCAAACTTTGCCGTTGATTAGGAGAGCTAACATATATTTTAGCCCTAAAGTTAACAGACATAGGCTTTGATTTCATAATTGCGTCTTGAGCGTTTTAGTTAGATGTGGATTAAAGCTTCTAAAACCTGGCTAATTGTGTAATATAGTTCTCTGCTTTTATTCTTGGTTGGTTTGATCTCTCTGTGTTTCTGTTTATGCAGCTGCAGACACATGTGCATGACTCTTATCTGATTATAGACGGATGAGCTCTGGGCAGTGTAGGTAATTGGCATGTAGCCATAATGAGTGTACATTAAACCTGTCGTTAGCATGCAGGTGATAAATTGATTAATTATTTGAATACATTTTGAGTGGAAATACATTATCCCAGAGCACAATTTGCTGTGTTGTAATTAGATAGAAGAAACGTGGCTCAGTAATGAAATGCCTGAATCTCCTCAAGGTGCCCTTCAGGTGCAGTGGAAGGTTGGCCCAGGAGGAAATGTGGGTGTGTTTAATGCCTGGTGAACTCTTTTTCTTTTACTGGTTCTTTTACTGAATCAAGGATTCCTGTTGGATTGGGTTAGGATTTATTGCTTCTCAGAAAATGAATGGAGGGTAGGTTTACAAAGAGTAAAACCTCTTTTTTATTATTTTTTTCGCAAACATATTGTCTCTGTTTGTACTTTGAGTTGTTTAATGGTTATGGAGGTAGAGTTTACCATTAGGAAACCACAATGGGACACCTTAGTAGCTGAAAAGACAAATGTGGGATATGGAAAAAGAACGAAAAAAGCATTTTGGACTACTTCCACGGCCGTCAGCCCTGAGCTGCTTTCTGCTTAACAGGGATGGAGAACTCTCCAAGACCTGATTGATTTCAGTGAACAAGCTGTTAAAAGGGTCATGCTTTGTATGTGGTGCCTTTTGGACCTCATGATACAGTATGCTAAAAAAAAGTAGTTTGGATCTCATTTTGGTAGTGGAGTAAGGTTAGTCTATTGTAGCAGCAGTCAAGTAGATTTTATCAGCAATGTCAGAAATAAGGATGTTGGATTTGAGTAATTTAAGTAAAATGTGGTGAAAGCTGTGTTATTCCTAACAAATATGTCAGCTTTCCATTTCATAGTTAATCTTTAAAATGCTTTTATTGTGTGTATTTCAACCTGCTGCTAAGCAATCAAAGTGAGCTCTAAAATATATGTTGATGTAACCTTAAACTTTTATTATATGGATATTGTTCACATATGAGCAAATAGGCTTATGGCGCTACCATTTTTTATTTGTCTATTTATTTACATTTTATTTGTTTACATTTCATGTTCAGAGTAAACAAATGTTTTAAAGGTCGATAATTGAATTAAATTGTTCTCAGATAACTACATAGTAGGTATGTGGCTTTGGTAGGTTTATTACTATGTGTGTGAACCTACACTGGTCTCATGGTTTGGTTTGGTTACTGTTATCATGTCATCGATTGGGTTCAATTTGATATCTCGGTGCATCACAGTGCATTGACGATGCTTTCCATCCACAAAAGTTTGACTTTATAATACAAGAATACAATTTTGTCTTTTAATTTAAGCATTCAGATACATGAACTCTACCTTTAAACTTACCTGCACACACTTTTTAAAAGCATTAAACTGAAGTACAGGCGCAGAAGACTACATGAGCATTTAGAGCAATTACTACACAAAAGTAAATAACAACCCCAGTTGCTTTTTGAGCATGGTCGAACATGTTCTTAAACACCTATGATTGCATTGTGCTCATGCACTCAACAGAAATGGCTGTGATTGGCTCTAACGGTCAGCGCTGTTCACCAGATAGATGCAGACACTGAAGAAAGGCAGAGGCGATCTGTCAGCTGATCTACATATAAAAGACAACATGCTCTGCAGACATGCTTCTGTCTGCCAGCAGCCATTAAACTTCCATAGTATTATAAACTTTTTTCTATAGATGTTAGTGGCTATCGTTGTCCAACATTATTCAAAGCTCATTTGGTTTGGAAACACTGAAGAGAGTGTATGTGGTGAATTTTGTGTGACTATCTTTTAATATGTTTTATTTATAACAAATAAAAACAAATAAGAAAAGTTACCTTTTTTCCTCTCGAGGGTCTATTTCTCAAAATGTCTCTGTACGTCTCTGTACACAGTAAGTTGAATATATCAAGCACAAGGCTTATCAAACACAGCCTGAGAAGTGCATATTAAAGATCCAAGAGTTACAATTCAGTCTGTGTTTCGGTTAGTGATCTGATAACACAGCTGCTCGTCAGGTCCGGATGACGTAAAACCTCACTTAAAGTACATGCAAATGCTAAGGGCATGCCTCGTGAGAACCCAACAGATTGTGTTGTGTTTTGATTCGCCTTTTGGTCACTGGGGTTTTACACTTATGGATTTTACATGAGGACGAGAAAAACAATTAAAATCAACAGTTAAAAAAAAAAAACGCATTTATTACAATTCCTGTCTTAATGTTGTTTAAAAAATGGATTTTAATTAAAATTGTTACCTCCATTTAATAAAATAATTACATTTTTGATTTTAATATGTCATTTTTTATTAACAAATGTAGTTCTTGTAAAATTAATAAATGCTTTTGTAGTTTTCATCGTGAGTGGAGTTAAATCAACAGCTTATTTTGTAAAGCGTTAATGAACAAGTCACATTTTCAGCCATTATTTCAGCATGTGGTTGGCCAGATTACCATGTGAAAATGTTAATGTTTCAAAGTAAATAGCTTATGAAGTCTTCAGCCATTTGGCTGAAGAAAAATAAATAGCTATTTACGTTGTTTTGAGGTGCCAACAAAATCAATATTGTGCATGTTCATTATCACAATATGTTGAATTATTTAACATATGTCTGTGAGCAATATAAGTGAACAAGCTTGAAATTAAAGATAAAACATAAGATCTATTATCAAGTGCTCAAATCAAGTGAGACTTGTTTAATTTCCCTTAAAATGTGCCGTATCTACTAATGTCATAGTTGATTAGTTACTCTGTGTTCAATAGTTGAAGACATCATTAATACATTTACAGGGAGGAAAGCAATACTGGGTACATGCAAAAAGCATTGTCGAAATTAACAGGAAAAGAGATTAGATTTTGACACTGTCCTGTAGCACAAATGAGAATCAATTCTCTTGAGAGCAATTCAGTGTATCGAGTGTGATGCAAGATTATTTCAGAAAGGAAACCACATACCAAGTATGATTTTAGGTACAGTAGTGTCAAGCCAGTAATATAGGCTTTTGCACCAGAGGAACTTTTTTATTGTTGAATTTATAACGGATGTTGTGAAATGTCTTCTTTTTTGGAGCAACTACAGGAAAAGAGAAGGAATTCAATTATAATAAGACCTTTTGGTGGAACATTTTTTTATAGGAGCTACAGCACAATTGGAACTACAAATTACATATTGTGTATGTTAGCTAAATACATGCCTTATAAAATACTTACATATTTTTTATAAGAGATAAACATATAAAGCTAATGTTTTCCTGTAATAGCTTTTGTCCATGGATTTTGAGGGTGTTGTGTTATTTTCTCATTTTGTCATTGATACAGTATGTAGATATTGGAGATTTCACCCTTGACATCGCTGTTGAAAAGCATACATCACTTAAAAGCTTCTAGTGGCAATGAGACTTCATGAGGAAAATTGGCAAGGGGGAATTATTGTTCTCTTGGGGACCATCTTAGTGGTTAGTTCCTTTAACTGAGTTCATATAACTTGTCAGGGCAGAAGCTCCTATTATCACCCTTAAACCATATTAATTTGTACTGTTTGTGTATTTTATGATGTTTTGACAGTGTGGGATGGTCATACCATAAAGGTAGCACTAATATGTGACCCTGGACTGAAGTCTTATGTTGCACGATCAATGTTGCAATCAAATTTATCTTCCATGAAGACAATTTTGTTAATTTCCCACTGTAAACATATCAACTTAATTTTTGATTAGTAATATTCATTTTTAAGAATTTAATTTATTTAACTTTGAGGGTGATTTTTTCAGTATTTAGATTTTTCTGAACCCTCAGATTATAGAATTTCAAATACTTTTTTTCCTGGGCAAATATTGTGTGATCCTGACAAAATATTCATCAATTGAAAACTTATTTTCACGTATTTGCACCTAAGATCTAAGTTTCAGCAGTAACAGTGCAGGACTGTGAGCAAAAGGTTCAGAAAATAAATATAAAAGCTTCCTGAGTCATTGTTTTTAGATTAAGGAAAGTGCTCACAAGTGTTGACTTGTCAAGAGTTTAAAGATTCTGTTCAGTTGGCCCAAGTTTCCAAATTCTGTGGTGGATCTTTGCTGCCGTCATATTTCAGCTCAAATACCAAAGCATCTTGTAAATGTCTGGTTGGCTCGTTCTCCTTTAAATTCAGTCCAGAATCGCATCCCACCAACCAGAACTGATGAACAACTCGTCCTGTTGTATCTAAGCCATATTGGATGTCTCTGCTACAGTATGATGAGGAATCCAGTTGCACATTCCAGCAGGACACAAACCTCAGTTTAACACCTCTGATTAATACAGTCGGCAGTTTGATCACTGGGGAACAGGAAGTGGTTGAGCGCTGGGGCTGGGCTGCAGCCAGAAGTAATGTATCGGGATTTGTATTCATTACAGATACACTATGGGCTCTCCTGTCTCGGTGCCAGCATAAGAGAGATGGAGGACCGGCCTGGTTCAGACTTACTATAAGCACAGGGAGCAAGAGAGAGCACGCTACAGGAATACGAATAGGAGAGAGAGGGAGAGGGCCAGATTCATTTTCCTATTGTCAGCTTCAGCTTTTGCTCTATCAGTATCCTGCTCACCTTTTGGAGGTGCCAAGCAGCTTTGTGGGTGTAATCTCATGTTAAACCGCTCTGCTTTCTCTCAGAAATGTACTGCTTCATTTTAAGTGTTATCTTTTATCCCTAAATCTCAGCAGTGTTCTTGTAAAATGTGATATGAGACATTTAGGCTCTGACCTCAGAGCGGCTGATGTCTCAAGCAGATGGTGCTGAGGGTCTTTGGGCCCCCATACCAGCTATGAACACACTGTTCCTGGTTGTAAAGTCAGTCTAATGATGCAAACGTCTTTCCCAGTAGAAGTTGTTAGCAACATTTTTTGCAACTTTTTTGTTAAAGTTGAATCGAAATTTTCAATTTTCTCATTATTATATTATATTATATTATATTATATTATATTATATTATATTATATTATATTATATTATATTATATTATATTATATTAATTACTCATGGCGAGGCAGTGGCGCAGTAGGTAGTGCTGTTGCCTCACAGCAAGAAGGTCGCTGGGTCTCTGGTTCGAACCTTGGCTCAACTGGCATTTCTGTGTGGAGTTTGCATATTCTCCCTGCGTTCGCCTAGGTTACCTCCAGTCCAAAGACATGTGGTACAGGTGAATTGGGTAGGCTAAATTGTCCGTAGTGTATGTGAATGTGTGTGTGGATGTTTCCCAGAGATGGCTGGAAGGGCATCCGCTGCATAAAAACTTGCTGGATAAGTTGACGGTTCATTCAGCTGTGGCGACCCCGGATTAATAAAGGGACTAAGCCGACAAGAAACGAAAAAATTAATTACTACAGTTTTTGTTTTTTAAATATTTTTTTGACCATGGTAAAGCTTTGAAGCTTAAAAAAATTGTATTTGGACCAGCTGAAAACAATTAACTATCTAAATAAATAAAACGTATGGACTGAAAGTTATTTCAATATGAAGTTATTGATTATCAATCAATGAAATGATTATTATTTATTTATATTGCAATAGTGGGTTATTTAAAGAAGCTGTTGAATTGTATTTTGAAATAAGTTATTATAGAGTTTAGTCAAGTTGACTTCTTGTTATAGATATGTTTGTGTTTTAAATTTTAAATCAAGAACAAACAAACTCCCTTTAAAAACTGCTACTCTGTATTGAAGTTGAAGGGTAACAGAAGATTTGACTGTTGAATTATTAGGCGTTGCTATTACTGAAAAAGACAGTAGGTTCAATCCACCTCTAATAATATAATAGGCAGATTATTGGAGACATCTAAGAAGATTAGCTTGTGCTTTTTAGTAAACATATCAATTGTTTACAGTAAGATCATTCAGAAAATAAATTAAATTTCATGCAAACATTTTTGTAAACCTCTAATTATTTTATCTCTAACTATTTTAGTTTCCATGATGACATTAATGCAGTTAAGTGCCTTGTAAATGCAGTTTAAGGCTGTCTTGTAAGCCCCATAAAGTTCATATTATCTATTTAAAACTGCAGCATGTTTGAAGTGGCACTGGAATCACACACACATGGCACTCTGGGCTGTAGCCTGACCTAAGCTTGCTCTGCTTTCCCTGTCATTGTCCCCTTAAGCAGCCCTCAGGCATCAGCCATCCAATGTTCTAGCTCAGAGGAGCCAGGTAAGACTCTTCAGGGTCAAGAGGGAAGTCATTTCAGGACTGCCAGAGATGAAGGATTATCAAGCTTGCACTCAGTTTTTTTTTCTTCTGTTGCGCTCTCCTTTTATTGTTGCTTTTGACTTTCTGCCTGTCTGCGGTTTGTGTGTGAAACAGATGTCAATGATGGCGTCTCTGTGAGTCTGGCAGTCAGTTTTTATTTTATAGATGAACCGTCCCCTAAGTACTTTTTCAAACAACCATCTGACCCTATCTGCAAAATAAATCTTGGAAGAATCATTTCCGAGGGTTATATCAGAGGAAACATGGCCGTACTTTCCCCACAAATGCTTGAATCACTCATTTTTTATGATAAGAAATGACTTGGAGGTTTTTTCCACCACCTCATTTCGCCCACACAAGCCCACTCTTTGTCATGTGACCTCATACCTTTCCCTGTTAATGCGCACACATGGGTTTGCAGAAGGGTCAGTGCAGTCCCAAACCTTCCTCTCCGTCGTCTTGGACCCCAAAATAACTCTGCTGTTCTAATTAACGTAATTAATTTCACTTATAGCAGTTAATTATTTCAGAATGGGTGAAGAACAGAGTGCTGGAATGAAGCGAGAGAACGAGAGAGGGAAAGAGAGAAGGTGGTAGTCTCAGGAGTCTGTCTAATCTTGGTTTAGGGCAGTGGAGGAAGATTAGAGCTACTCATGCACTCCTGAAGAAAAGACGTGAACCCAATTACATCTTCTGTCTTTTTTTCCTGCTTCTCTCCCTATTTTAGCCCTCCAGAGTGCAGCCGCGAGCGCCTGTGTGCGATGATGACTGTTAAACTGGCTAATAACATCTCAGAACTGAAGAGAGTTTAGGTCAGCTCAACCCAGTTTCTGTTACAGTCTTGTTACAGGTGGTTGAATGTACATAGAATGCTGTTACTTACTATGCTAACTATCAGAGTAAGTGATATTTGTGAATATTCAGTATGATCATGGTAAGGTTTTACATGAGTGTTGGTTACGGAGGTATTTTTCATGCTCATTTTTCCCATAGTCTTTAAAGCATTATAAGCAGTGAACCGAAACAACCAGCTGTGAGGTGAATCACATCATTATAATCTTTGATTTGAAGCAGAGATATATTGTAAATTAAATAATGAGAGTTTATTTATATTTAACCATCTCTTTTTCGGGATGCTTTTCCTGCTCAAATTGTCTCCACACCCTGACTTTCTGCACAAATTGAGCTTTTCAAATTGATTCTCTTGAAATTAATTGATTTAATGTTAACAGATATATTCTACAAAAGCATTTGCAATCAGCTTATCACTTTGGAATTTACAACAGGTCATTTTTAATAGTTAATCAGTTATTGTAAAAAAAATAGAGCCAATACATTTGAGAAGTTAGTAGAAACTGTGGGGTGGGCATAAAAAAGTATAAAGGCCAGTTCACACCAAGATAACTTTTTTGTGCCTGCAGCAACAGATAACACTGTTCTTTTTTATTGTAAATTGACCCACTACAAATATGCCTTTTCATGCCAGAAGCAACAAGCATATGAATTCAGAAAGTTCTTAGAGTGCAGAAATTGCTATTAAAGAACAAAGATTTGAACGCTCTATTCATTTTGTCGGAGTTATCATAATTAAAATTATTTTACATGCAGGTAGGACTTTCAAATTTATTATAGAGTAGACAAGAAAAGGGCTGAATAATGTCTTGGTATCCTGTGGAACCATCACCATCCGTGAGCTAGAGAACTCTAATTGGCTGTTTAGTTTAGTGAACAGTTAAGTGCATGAGAATAAAAGCAAAAGTATTTCAATACAAAAACATAAGAGGGACAGCCAGCTTTGGCATGTCCTGACAAAAAGATAGCATAATCATAGGTTAAATGTCTTCTATAATTTGCAAGTAATGTCTAAAACTGTCTGTTTTATAAATCTGACACCACTCATTATGTAAAAGCCATTTCCATATCCAAACACTTCACATCCTAAGACCGAACTGCAGATTGCTTTCACACATTTGAGGACTGAACTATAACTTTATCAGCCTCACCTCTTTTCTCTTTTCTGTTGCAAAAAAATAGTTTAATTTATTTTTTTTGGACTGATCTGTTCAGACTACACGAAGGACATGGGCACTGTAGCATGTTGAAGAATCACAAGAGTGGTAACAATATTATCACAAGTTTGATTTGTAAAGTGGGTAGTGACTGAAATGTACAGTATGTTATATTGTAAAGAATAAAGGAGATAATTGTTATTCTAAACTGTATGCTAAGATCACTCTCAGCAGTCCTATAACTAGCTATGAAAAAGATAGTCTTAGTCTCTATTTCAGAGGATGCCACAGCAGAATGAACCCCCAACTTTTCCAGTATTTGTTTTACGCAGCAAATGCCATTCCAGCCGCAACCCAGTACTGGGAAACACTCACCCACACACTCTACAGACAATTTAGTTTATTAAATTCAGAACATGAGAACATGCAAACTGCACACAGAAATGCCAACTGACCCAGCCGGGACTCGAACCAGCAACCTTCTGCTGTGAGGCGACAGTGCTAACCACTGAGCCACCTTGTTGCCCCCAAAATGATTTGATGATTAATACTGAATTGACGATAACCATTTTAATCGATACACTGGGTCGATTAAGCATAGATATCATTAAAGTACAAGTTTTCAATGCTTGTGCTGTGAGACACACGTCCATGACTTCAGCGTTTGTTTTATTATTGAGTCACTCTCTTGACGTTGTGTGTAGAGGATGCATAAAACACTGCTGTGTAAAAAAATCCCACAATGATCCCAGATTGAACAGAGCTGAAGCAGTAGCAATAAGTTAATTTTAAAAAGTTGTCTCACTAGTGCCTTCCATGTACAGTCAGGCAGCGTGCTGATCAGTTAGTTAAATAAATATTTTTTTCATAAAATGGCCAATAGGGCGACGCAGTATCACAGTAGTTAGTGCTGTCGCCTCACAGCAAGAAGTTCACTGGTTTGAGCCTCGGCTGGGTCAGTTGGCGTTTCTGTGTGCAGTTTGCATGTTCTCCTATGCAGTATACAAGTGAAGTGGGTGGGTTAAATTGTCCGTAGTGTATGAGTGTAAATGGGTGTGTATGGATGTTTCCCAGAAATGAGCTGGAAGGGCATCCACTGCATAAAACATATGCTTGATAAGTTGGCGGTTCATTCCGATGTGGTGACCCCAGATTAATAAAGGGATTAAGCCAAAAAGAAAATGAATGAATATGGCCAATTGATTTACTAGATAAGACAAAAAGGTTTCGGCCTGGATTATATAGAGCTATTTAAAGCTGCATTGAAACCAATTTAGATCTTTGCGCTATTCTATATACATTGTTATATTTAATCATTAAATGAAAATATTAATTTAACAATTAATCATTGCTTCTTTTATAACCCTGCTGGCCTTTTCTTTACAGTAAAACTATTTTCCTTGGGTGGAGATGCCTTTGTTTTGATTTTCATTTACACATACTGTTCTGTCATGTTTGTGAAAATGCAAACTAAAGCAGACACATCTCACATTATTATTAAGCTAATGATTATTAGATTAACTGATTGTTTATTTAAACGATGATCACTCATGGGAGTTTGTGGTTATTGACATCCCTTATACATACCACAAACACAGCAGGTGGATAAACAGCAGCTTTGTATTTTGAAGGGTACTGTGACAAGCTGTTGTGCCACTAATAGTACTTGTTTTAATGACAGAAAAGCTGCTGGGTCAGTTTCATTTTTTTGTCCTGTGTTTCTTCCTGAACAAACCAGAACTTGTCTCACTCTCTATGCACACAATAGACCTACTTCATTTTTCTTCTTAGAGATTGACAGTCTTATTGTTGGTGTTTGACTCAAAAGAATAACCTGCTTGCATGTATGTCATATAGACTGTATATCAATGCCATGACAGACTGATAGTTGTTGACTTCAGCTATTCAGCACACACATATCAACTGAAATTCACACTTGGGTTGTGACTACTGAACATATCAGCTAGACACTTACAGAATGTGACACTGTCACTTTGTTTCATAACCGGACAAGAATGACAACTGTTTTCTGCTGTTTTGAACATGACCACAGCTTCACCTGGAGCATTCAAGGCCAGCAGAAAGTGTGTGCATTTACCCAAAGAAAACTTTGATTTTCAGAAATAAGCTAAAGATTTACAGAAGCGATATGTGCTAGTAATAACTTTGGTAGGTCAGAGGAGAGGAGGGGGAGATGTTTGGAGAAAGACGGGAAGAGGCAGGGTGCATGAGTTGGACAGAACTGATAGAGATGGAGGGATATTGGCAGTGAAGGAAAAAAGAAGAGAGAGAGAGAGAGAGAGAGAGAGAGAGAGAGCAGAAGAGATGGTCTGATGAGTTATGTATTATTCAGTAAGTTATACATTATTAAAGAGAGTTCATATTTAGCTGTTACACACACAGGCATAAATTAAGAGAAAGAAGGAGAAAGCACAGACAGAATGAGAGACATGAAAATGAGATAAATTCGCTCTGAATGAGTGAGGGTTTAGAAGAGAAACGCGGCTGTCCGGATCAGCATTAATGCTGCGAGTTAAACAGAGCGTTAATCTGGACCAGCGGGGCTTGTGCTGCAAGGCTTTTTTTGTGATGGAGATTACCGAATCCCTTCGCACACTCTGGGACAAAATCCAGTTCAGAATTCCAGGACTCTCATTCATGTCTTGACTTTCCTTCTAGAAGCATCGAATTCCGTGAAAACCAGCTGCAGTTCAGTTGGATCTAAACTGGCCAAACTGCATCACCATGGAACATTTTACTCAGTGTATGAAAGGCTTCATGACGCCATGCCTATATGCGTCCAATATATATGAAGCAGTCGTTCAGACGTCTGCAAATGCAGATTTGTGGTTTGGGTTGGAATCAAATTCAGATCAGGATCAAGTGCCAATTTTCCAGTTTCCATTCCAGTATTTTGGCCTTTTTTATTGTGAAAGCAGAAGTTCATATAAAGTCCTGTTAAGCCATGGGGCATCACATAAACAAAAAAAAAAGGATTAAGTATAGGTTCTAAAATAAACACGCACCAAGTGCCAAAAGTAAAAATTGGCTTTTTTAAGTAAATATAACAGAGTTGCTGGCCAGTTGGCTGGGATCTCTTTGGCCACATACACACTGTAAAGTTTCTGGAGAGACAGCTGCATTTACATACAAGGTTGAGTTCATCATTTTAAAATCTTTTTTTCATTTGTATTAGAGAACTCACTCTGTGGGGACACATTTTTTGACATTTCTAAATTTAATATCTGCTATTTTTGACCAATGAATATAGAAATGAGATCTGTTATTTTCCAAATGGCCTTTAATTCTTATCTGCTGTTTCAATAGCTGTATTTTTTTTATTAATCAGTCAGTATGTACTTCATTTCTTGTGATGACTTGTACTACCCTTATGGCAAATCTGATATTTAAAATACTTCATTTACAACTACACTTACCAGCCACTTGATTAGGTACACCTTACTAGTACTGGGTTGGGCCTGTATATGAAAATATTCCTCTGAGATTTTGGTCCTTATTGACATAGTAGCATCCCACAGTTGCTGTAGATTTGTCGGCTGCACATCCCTGATCTGAATCTCCCGTTCCATCACATCCCAAAGGTGCTCTATTGAATTGAGATCTGGTGACTGTGGAGGCCATTTGAGTACAGTGAACTCATTGTCATGTTCAAGAAACCAGTCTGAGATGATTTACTCTTTATGACATGGCACGTTATCCTGCTGGAAGTAGCCATCAGAATATGGGTACACTGTGGTCATAAAGGGATGGACATGGTCAGCAAAACTACTCGGGTAGGCTGTGGCTTTAACATGATGCTCACTTGGTACTAATGAGCCAAAAGTGTGCCAAGAAAATATTCCCCACACCATTACACCTGAACCGTTGATACAAGGCAGGATGGATCCATCCTTTTATGTTGTTGATGCCAAATTTTGACCCTACCATCTGAATGTTGCAGCAGAAATTGAGACCAGGAAACAATTTTCCAATCTTTCATTGTGCAGTTTTGGTGAGCCTATGCGAATTGTAGCCTCAGTTTCCTGTTCCTAGCTGACATGAGGTGCACCCGGTGTGATCTTCTGCTACTGTAGCCCATCATCCACAAGGTTTGATGTGTTGTGCGTTCAGAGATCCTCTTCTGCGTACTGAGTGGTTATCTGAGTTACCGTTGCCTTTCTATCAGCTCGTACCAGTCTGGCCATTCTCCTCTGATCTCGGGCATCAACAAGACATTGTGCCCTATTATCCACCCATCGCAATGTGGCGCAAGGCGCGACGCAATTTTTGTTTTCTAGTTTCAGCTTGGCGAAAGAGTATTTTTTTTTTGTGAGTGTTTTGCGCCATGCTGTTTAAATAGCAAATGCATTTATGCTCATATGTGCGCCCATAGGCGTTCTTGTCTAAAAAGGAAGGCGTTGCTGGCTCGTTGCTATTTTAAGAAACTATAATGGATTTTTCAATAGACCAGAACAAAGTCGGGCTATTGTCCAGCACAGAGCGCGTTAGTTGTGCGCCCTGCTTACACATTGCTTAATACACACAAGATGTAGAGCAATACGCAAATATCTTTACATATGAAAAATTATAAAAATATTAAGGATATATATATATATATATATATATATATATATATATATATATATATATATATATATATATATATATATATATATATATATATATATATATATAAAGAATTATAATATTACAAAACATATTATTTTCTAGGCTTTCATGCCTTCTTCATTTCTGGGGGCTTTTTCAGTTTGTACATGATAAATTTATTCATCATTATTATTCATTATCTGCATATTATCTGCATATTTATAAAAACAAACTTAGGTTTGCTGACCTGTCAGGTTTTAGACCATGGGGCACAGCATGTGTATTAGGATATAACTCAGGTTTTTGAACACACTTCGTTATTATTGTTCATTTATTTGTTTGCCGGAAATTTGAACGGAATTTAGAAACAGTTTTAAAACAATTATTTGCGCTTAACAAACTAAATTTATTATTTATAGGCTAATTGATGTCTGTCCTTACAAGGTTTCCCTATCCATGAGAGCGAAAGTGAAAGTAGATAATCAGGAGGCTTATTTCTCATTCTCATACTGTAGATGCTCTGTTTAACTGTTTTCTTGCTAGTATAATGCTCAGTTTTTTCACTTACACTTACTTAACGTCATGTAAATAGCAAATGTACCAGGGAGCGACGCAACTGACTCTTAATGGGAATGGGAGATGAGACTCTGATTGTTTTATTTTTAAAACACACCTATGACTCATTGAGAAAATAAGATCAACACTTTTAGACCATGCGCCGTGGCACAAAGCGGATTTTTCCATCCTTATATTAGCAAAAGTGAATTCTGACATGCCCTTAATCCGTTTATGCCCTGCGCTTTGCACTTTGTGCATGGATCGTCAAAATAGAGCCCATTATCTATTTAATGTTGTAACTCCATAAATCTAATGTATGTAGCAACACATTTGCCACATGGTGTCAACACTATAACAAAACACAAAAAGTAGACCATGATGAGTTTTATTGTTTTATTGTTTAAGTAATACAGCAAAAATTGATGTCAGACTCTCATTGTTTAGTTTATTGCTCACTGTTTAAATTTGGTGGTAAATGTGTTTTGAGTATAAGCTACAATCTCACTGCCATCTCTCTGGAATTCTCTCTCTCTCTCTCTGGCACCTGCCCATGTGTGTGTGTTGATGACCAATATTAAACAGACATGCTTTGAACTCCATAGTGACTGATGTCTGTTTCTTAAAATAACTGGACTTTGACCTTATCTCTTGGTCCTGTAGTCTAAATGTTTGTGTGCAGTCTTGTTTGAGGACATCAGTAACGGATGGAGAGAATAGAAAACACAACACCAAGAAAGAAATAGAAAGGAAAGAAGGAGTTCTGTGTTTGCTTGTATAACTGCACTCATTGTACTGCAAATAAATTGTTTAACCCAATCCCACTTAAACCATTGTAAGAAATGGGACAATTACTGTACATGAAAACAAGGATATAGTTTTTTGTAAAAGACTTGAGCTGTACTTCAGGAAGACTTCTTACAACATGACCTAACTATACAGTATAGAGAACTCTTTTTTTTCCAACATTTGGCAGCTTTACCAGTCGTTTTTATGTTCACGCTGAAAGCAGATTATCTATATGATAGCAAATTGGAACATATGTTATGTCTAATTTTTGATGCGGAGCAACATTGTTTGGACAGTGTTGTCTATATGTTTGCATGTGAACTGTAGCTGAAACACTGGGAGCTCTGTGTTAAAACTGGTCAACATACTGTTTGTATTGATACAATAGGTCTTATTATCATAGTTGAAAGCAAAATTATTAGCCGTTTTGTGAATTTCCAAAAAATATTTCTTATTTTTTTATAAGTGCTTTTTAAAACATTTTAAACTGCGTATTTCATTCATTCATTCATTCATTTATTCATTCATTCATTCATTCATTCATTCATTCATTCATCAGAAAGGCTCTGAAATCACGCATTTGTGACCAAAATGTAACTTCCAGTGTATAGTAGCAGACTCTGAAATGAGATGCAAATTAAGGTCAACATAAGGTTATTAATTAGCAAATTATATAGATATTGCAAGTGTTAACATTAGTTGAGCAGGTTACATTGTAACCGCGTTTCCTATCAACATGCTCTGTGACAAGATACACAGTGATAAGCAATTTGGCTGTTTGCACCAGACGAAAAACAACAAAAATTTAAATACAGCCATTCAGAAGCACACTCATGAAATGATAAGGTTTATAATCTGATTAATATATATTAAACCTCTTTAACATTATTAAATGTACTTGCTGAATCACTCATATGTGTTTAGTTCTGAAGTTCAATTTTAAACGGTTTATTTTATTTCCAAGATCTAAGGTGAAAAATCTGCTGCTGCATTCAGTATATGGCAACAAATGTCATTTAAAATGGCATTCAAACTCACGTTGTTAGCAATTAACACTGAATAAAGCACATGAGGTTTACCTGAGTGGACCTTTGTCATAGTTTTCTGTTGTTCACCTGTGAGATACAAAAACCGTTTCTCATATATATTAGTTCAAGGTGTTAGTTAGGACAAAAAATCATTTTAATATGGAAATTATTCCTTCTATTGGGTGCCGCTGCTTTTATTTATAATACGCAAGTTTAAATTGCTCGCTCCTGTCCTCAATCTGGCAACCTGTGCTTGCCTTTGATTTGATTCTGGCGTGCAATACCTTGTTCAACCACTGGGTATCAAAATTACATACTGCGCCTTTAAATTTGCTTAGGTTAATTAAGCCAGTCATTGGACATCAGTGGATTGTTCTGTAGCCAACTGAAAAAAAAAAAAAAAAAAAAAAAAAAAAAATATATATATATATATATATATATATATATATATATATATATATATATATATATATATATATATATATATATATATATATATATATATCTTATATATATCTTAAGGGGGTTAATAAAATTGAGCTTAAAAGTATATTTTAAATATGTAAAAACTGCTTTTATTCCAGCTAACCTAAAAGAAATAAGACTTTCTCAAAAAAAAAGTTAATATTATAGGAAATACTGTAAAAATGTTCTTGCTTTGTTAAATACCACTTGGGACATATTTGAAAAAGAATAAAATTTTCACAGGAGGGCTAACAATTTTGCCTTCTGTAACTATAACTTTTAACTTAGAAAAAAGCACAACATTTTAAGACAAAAGAGTCTTGCAATTTACATTTTAACAAATGAGTATTACAATTAATATTATAATGCCAAACATGTCAACATGAAATCAAAATTAATTAATTAATTTTCTTAATATGGTACTTATTGTTGTCTTTAAAGCTAAATTACATATGTGTGTATATGTATGATACTACTTATGCAGCTACTACTACTACTACTACTACTACTATTACTACTACTACTAATAATAATAATTATAAGAAGATAATTTTTTCCACATGATAATTGATACCTCAAATCATAATTTGTTGATGTTGTGTGTTTTTGTTTTGTAGTCAATTGGATTTCTGATTTTGGTGTCAAGATAAATATACATAAATACGTGTGTGTGTGTGTGTGTGTCCTGGGCTGTGTGAGTATTTCAGAAATGTGTGTGAATATACGTGATTCAGGTGAGCGTGTCTCAGGTGTAAGTGTGTCTGTGTGTAAGTCTCAGGTGTGTGACTGTGTTTGTGTGCCTCAGGTGTGAGTGTGTGTGTTAATGCTGAATGACGGCTAATTATGTGAGAACACATCCTGGGGCATGTAAACACTGTGTTGGTGTTGGCACCCCGCTTTGTTAAGGTTTTGGTCATGTTTTGTGTGTGTGTGTGTGTGTGTGCTATGGCTAAGGGACGAGTGAAGCGTGACTGAGCTGCTTGATCTGATTGGCTGGCTTTGATAGCAGTGATGTAATTGAACAGATGGTAATGGATGACACCTTCAGTGTGCCCCGCCCACTCACACCACACACACACATACACGCAGTAATAGAGTTTTTCACTATTGTTGTGTTTTGTCTGTATCTCTTTCTAGCAAACACAGTGTGTGTGTGTTAATGTCTTACTCTTTGATCTGTGCATGTGTGTGTGTGTGTGTGTGTGTGTTTGTGATAGGAGACAGAAAGTCGAGATTCAGGGCCAAAGCCCTGTGTGTATATTACTATCATTACCTTGCCATTGCTTCATTTTCTACTTCAGAAGTTTGGTCTTTTCTTACAGATTTATATATTTTTGCTTTATAGCTTTAAAGCATTGTCAACATGACTCCATTTCCCACAATTCCCTGCTGAGTCATCAACAGCTTTACAGCTGCGTGTGTGACACCATCGAGAGGTGAATCTGTGCCATATTAACCCAGGACACATAAAGACAAAATGAAAGTTTAATGACACACAACTCACCTTTTCTCTTCCACATTAATATATTAATACTTCTGAAAATTATTTCAGTTCAGAATTTCTGCAAAATCCTTCAATATATCATCATCATCATCATCATCATCATCATCATCCTCACCATCATTATGATAGTAATAATAATGATAATAATTATTGTTATTATATAATGATATTGTTATTCATTCATTCATTCATTCATTCATTCATTCATTTTCTTTTCGGCTTAGTCCCTTTATTAATCCGGCACATATGCACATATGCAGCACATTTTACACAGAGGATGCCCCTCTAGCTGCAACCCATCTCTGGGAAACATTCACACAAACTCATTCACACACATACACTACAGACAATTTAGCCTACCCAATTCACCTGTACCACATGTCTTTGGAGTATGGGGGAAAAAGGAGCACCCGGAGAAAACCCATGCGAATGCAGGAAGAACATGCAAACTCCACACAGAAATGCCAACTGACCCAGCTAAAGCACTACCTACTGCGCTACGGATTATTATTATTATTATTATTATTATTATTATTGATTATTATTATTTATATTTTGGTCTTATTGTTGTTGTTATTATCATTATTTTCATATTATTATTATTATTATTATTATTATTATCATTATTATTTATCATCATTACTAGTATTATTATTATTATTATTTCTATTTTGCTAGTGTTATTATTATTATTATTATTGTTATTATTATTATATTATTATTATTATTATTATCATTACTATATATTGATATAATAATAATAATAATAATAATAATTATTATTATTATTATTATTATTATTATTGCTTTTGCTGCTGTTGTTGCTTTTAATGTATGCTATGTTAATAACATTTAAAACTAGGTATAAAGAATAAAGATTGAGACATGGGGTTGTAGTTACAGCATCTGCCAGCAGGGGCAAACTAGTCCAAACCTTGCCTGATCCTAAAACATTGACTGTTACATCCTTTTTCTGTGTTTATCTGTGTTTTGAGTGTAGCATGGCTCAGCTGAATGAGAGAAACTTAGTTCAGCAAGATGTGCTGCAAGATCTGTTGATGCAGGTCTGTCACTCTTTCTCTCTCTCTCTGTCACCTCGCTCTTCTTTCACTTTTTTCTCGCTCCTGCTTTCTTTTACCTTCTCATCACTTTCTCCCTAAGAATCTGGGTTATTCTGGCCTTGTATCTCTGCAGATGAATTTTAAAAAGGATGTTATTAATACTGTTGCTGTGTGTGTTCGCGGATGTGTGTGTGTGTGTGTGTGTGTGTGTCAGTGTTTGGGGTCCGCAGGGTCCCGCTTCTTTTGCTGTGCTTGGATCTTTTTGTAAATAATGTTGTGCAAAGTTTTAAGCCTTAACTCAAGCCACATCATTAAACTAGATTTCTCGAATACAAAAAAAAAACATAACGATTTCTTGAACATGTGCTTGGGTTTTATTTTCTGTCAGCTGTGCTGGAGAATATGTTGTGGCAAAATTGATCAACTTTCAACATAAGTGGAAAAAAAGGAAAGATCTGTCTGGTTGCACCTGGAATCACACACTCTTTTAGAATGTACTTTATTTTTCAATAGATTATTTTGCAACCATTAAAAAGAATATTCTATATAGTATGAATGCACAAATTATAAATGTATAAACCAAAGATTCTTAACCACAACTCCAATTCAATTCATATTTTAAACTACCAAACATTTAGTGAGTTCAGCTTTAAGGGATAGTTTAGAAAAAATATTCACCCTAATGAAGTTCCAAAACCTGAGACTTTTGTTTTGTATTTGGAGCACATTAATATATTTTAGATACAATCTCAGAACATTGATTACATATCCAAGATACCCGTGTTCCTCTGTTTGAAACTAAGCACAGGCGCATCAATGGTATACATACACAGTAGGGCTGCACAATATAGGAAAAATCTGATATTGCAATGTTTTAGTTTTAAAATTGCATATCTTTACGATGTTGCTATTACGGATGCGCACATTGCGATATCGATGCTGACACGATATACTGAGCAGCCGTAATCCACAGTGGTGCAACACACACATATCGCTCTTGTGAATGTGCACCCTGTTCTGACACTAGAAGAAACTGGAATAAAGTTGCTATTTTTGTTTTATTTGCAGACAAAAGTATGAAATCGCTGAAGGCATATAGTCAGTTTTGAGGGAGTTTTGGGAAAAGCCAGGACCATAGGAGTTTATGGAGAATTAGGATTTTACCAAAAATATCCTAATTTGTGTTTTAAAGATGTAGAAAGGTCTCAGAGGTTTGGAATGACATGTGGGCAAGTAGTTAAAAGTAATAATAATTTCAGTTTTGGATGAACTAACCCTTTAATGTGGTGCTCTACAACCTATGTGCCTGCCAAAAACAATGCATTCACTTTAGAAAGGTTGTGAGATTTTGATCGGCACTTCAACCAATGTTGTGATCCATCAAGGTACCACAAGAGCAAGACAAGATTCAGGCTGTATGTGTTGACCACAATTATGTGGATTTCATATTACGGCTGGCACATTAAACTCAGAGGATGCTGACACATTTATGTTTTTAATAAAAGCAAAAACAGAAACACTTTGCTTTTTATTCTTTATTTACTTCTTAATGCAGGAGTTCAGCATTACATCAAGCCAAATCATTCACATTTACTCATTTAAATCAGTAAAGTGTGCAGGGTCGCATGAAATTAAACAGCCTCTTAACACACACCTCCCAAAAAAACATAACCTCAAATAACATTACATCCCATTTTACTGTGTGATCAACAGGTGTATTTAACCTGGAGTTGTGACAACATTGTCTCTCTGGAGCAGAAAAGTGTAGAATAGAAATAAAAGAAAGCAAAGCAGTAATTTTTCTTTCACTTGTACAGTCGTGGTCAAATCATCCACTGACATCTACTGCTGTGATGCAGCAGAGAAATGTTTTTACTGTACAGCTCAGAGAGATAGAGAGAGAAAGAGAGAGAGAGAGAGAGAGAGAGAGAGAGAGAGAGAGAGAGAGAGAGTGAACGGGTGTATGTGTTTTATGTGGTGAGATGAATATATGAATGGTGATGCTGACTCATAAAACAGTATGTGAGAGTGTGTGTGACTGTGGTGTTAAAATACACTCATCCATGCAGTGCAGTAGATTAACACATGCTGAGATGTGTGTGTGTGTTTGCTTAGATGCTGGAGTGAAAATGGTGACATATGGTTGAAAAAGACCATATTTTGCAAACAAACTACATTTTCTTTTGCACAGTGTCCTGTAGCTCCTCATCAATATTTGTTAATCCATCTCTGTTACCTAATAATCCTTGTTTTGGTTTGGTTTTGCATTGTTTGTCCGAAATGATTACATTATATGAGTTACAGTTATTAAAGGGATAGTTCACACACAAATGAAATTTCTGCCATCATTTACTCACTCTCCATGTTCAAAAACTATTTGAGCTGCTTTCTTCTGTTGAACACACAAAAAGTTTTTTTTTTTTTTTTTATAAATGTTGGTTGCTGGCATACACTAACTTCCTTAGTATTTTTTGTGTTTTTTTTTTGTTTTCCATCTGTGGAAATCGATGTGTACCAGCAACCAGCATTTAAAAATATCTTCATTGTGTTAAAAAAAAAAAAGAAACGCAAAGGTTTAAAAATGAATGAGGGACAATACATGAGGGGTGAACTGTTTGCCAATTTTCCCCCCAACATTTAAGTGACCTTCTATTCAGAAGCTCTGAGAAAATCCCAGTACTGATCTCAGATCAGAGGGCAGGGAGATCCCCTTGTGTCTGTGGTGATGCTGTTGCTGAATTTGATTGAATCTCAGTTCATCCATCAGCAATATGTATTCCAAGCCACAGAGTTTCAGTGAATGTCGGAGCTGAATGATCATACAAGTTTTCAGTGAGGTGCAGATTTGATCAGTGAATGTGGTATTTGAAATGTGGTGATTTTCTCTGACTCCCAGGCTTTTCTGAATATGGAGTTTATATGTGCGCAGCTATTTTTCCTTGCTTTTATGCTTATTTTTATGTCTATTACTATAAGAAACAAACTTCTTCCAATTTATATAAATGCGACCACAAGACCATCTCTCAAGAGAGTGAATCCAATATGCCTACTTTAGGATGAGTAACCGATATTCTTCCTTCTTAAAGTCCTTTATCCTTTAGTACGGTAATTAGCATTTTAGGAGAGTCGGCATGTCATCGAGAAAAGCCCACTTTGACTTTCTGTATTTTGACAGTCTGATAACAGAGACAACAACTCTCCAGTGCTCTTCTCATTTCCTTCTGATTCTCACACATACTTCACTGAAATGCACTTTCCCCTGTATAAAAACATTCAACTGAATTTAAAGCCAAATTGCTTCATTTGTTGTACATCACCCTGCAAATGTGTAGACCATGCTTATTGAATACACATACAATACACTATACTACGTTTGCTGTACTTATCTGTGGGGGAAACCACCCGGAGGAAACCCACGTGAACAAGGGGAGAACATGCAAACTCCACACAGAAATGCCAACTGACCCCCCTGGGACTCAAACCAGCGACCTTCTTGCTTTGAGGGGACAGTGCTAACCACTGAGCGATTGTCGATACACACTATGAACAAACAATAATGTTGTGTTTTATTATTCAACATTAAAAAGGTTCATACATTTAGCAAAAATACACCCAGCAGACCCTGTTTTACCTTTAAAACTGCACAAAACCTTCAAGGCATATTTTCAGAATAATATGTGCAGAGATCGTTCCTCATGGATTGACATGATGGCATCACACAATACCTCTTTATTTTAGTCTTTGTTAATATGTACATTCTGTGTACTTATCATATACATTATATAATCTGGGTAAAAACTAGATACTATCTCTAAACCTACCCCTGGACCTTAACCCATTTAAATAACATATATTAGTGTTTTCTTAGGTAAATACACTGTAAGTACATGTACTGTAAAATAAAGTGCAAACCATTACAGTTGCTGGATATTTTCTGGTTGAACATCCATGATTTGAATCTCCTGTACCAGGATATTCCAAAGCATCTTTTTTGCATTAAGATCTAGTAATTTGAGACCGTTTGAGCTTGTGGCATGGGACGCCATCCCTCTAAAACAACCAATATTTGTACACTGTGGTCATAAAGGCATGTTGGCAGAATCAGCAGATAGCATTAAATGGCCCAGGATGCCAAGAAAATATCCCTCACACCATAAAACTAGGGCATGATGGATCCATTCTTTTTATGTTATTTGTGCCAAATTTTAACAGTAATATCCTCAAGTTGCAGCATGAATCATGGCTCATTAGACCAGGCCTACATTTTTCCTCTTTTGTCCATTTATTTATCTGTGTGAACTGTAGCCTCAGTTTTTTATTCTTAGCTGGCATGAGTGGCACTTGATGGGGTCTTGCACTTATGTAGCCCATCTTTTCCAAGACTTGATTTGATGTGTTTTCAAAAATGCTCTTCTGCAGACCAAGTGGTGGATAGTGCCTTTCTATCAGCTCTAACCATTCTTCTTTGATCTCTGGCATCTACAAGACTTTTTTTATCACAGAAATGTTGCTTTTTGTTTTTGTTTTTTTTCCCCAGACCATTCTCTGTGAACCTTTGAGATGACTGTGTGAAAGTCCCAGTAACCAACAAATTCTAAAACACTTAGACCAGCTCTTCTGGCACCAAGAACTGTGCTATGTTTAAAGACACCTATTTCACCTTGCCGCCCCATTCTGTTACTCAGTATGACTTTAGCAGATCTTTTTGACCACACCTGGATGCCTAAATGCCGTACACTCTCAGAAAAAATGGTACAATGTTGTCCCAAAGATTCGGTACCACTACAGTGAAAAGATAATTTGTACCTTAACAGTGTCAAAATGATTTCCAAACAATTATTAAAAATGCCTTAAATGTTTAGTTCACAAAAGTTTAATGTTTTACCAGTTGTTTTGTATTATAGAACTTAATAATTAATGTTTATGAGTTTCTTTAAACACATACTTTTAAATCATGATTCATGTTTTAATATGGAAATTATTCATAATCTCACTTTGACTTTCCAGTAATATTTATTTTCATAGATATTGTAAAAAAGGGGTTGTTCAACACTTTTGAACCGTTTACATGAGAACAACTGTGTACCTTCATTTCAATTGTTCCATAAAGGTACAGAACAGTATCATAAGAGGCCTTTTCTGTACCATATAAAGTACCATTTTTAGAAAGGTACAAAACTGTTCCTCACGAAACATTATTTGTACCACCCAGTACCGTTTTTTCTGAGAGTGTAGGTTACTGCCCTGTGATTGGCTGATTTAAAAATTAATAAACAAAAGAACTAATTTGTCTATTAAAGTGGCCATGGATTGTTCATAGTTAATGCATTTTAATGCAGTTAATGCAATTTTTAGCTAATGCATTTACAATTTAAGCCTATGTGTGCTACCTGCGTATAAACTGGGGTTGGTGAAATATTTTGCCATAGACATTCATTAACTCACTGATGCATTCTTACATGATATTTCAAACTAAGACATCCTTTGACTTTATTGGTTGGATGAACCATTTATTAGAAACAGAGGGCAATAGAGGAAGAGACAATCGACATCTCTGTCTTTGCTACTGCGATCTCACTCTGTCTTTCTTTATTGACACACACACACACTTTTTAGTAAGGTTCATGGTGGTTCTTTTTTCAGATATGTACACTCTTGGACTGCAGATGGAGATGAAACAGTATTTGCAGGGCAGCCGTTTGTGGTGTTTAGAGTAATGTCATAGAAATGTTTTGTTACTATAGACCAGTATGACTAAACTGGTGTGACACAAAATGAAACAATTTATATAAAAGAACATTGAGTGGCTTTTCACACCTCAATTCGTTTACCCAGTGCTTATTAAATCCAAACACCAGGGGTGTTTAATCTTAGGTTTCCAGGCGTTGAGAATTTCACACTGTACACTTGTAAACAAAGTTGTGCTTGGATTTGGCTGTCTTATTTGCATATTTACTAGCTCAATAACATTGATTGGACAAGTAAAATTTGTGACAAGCACATGATATGTTTTATAAAACCACTGTTCCATCTGGCTGAGGGCTTTCTTTTGTCCCTTGTAAACTTGTATAACAAACTCTCTTAAATGACCAAAATACTGACTCTGGGAAAAGGCCAAACCATTTATTTTTGTCACCATTTAATATCTACCTTAAAAGGCAGAAAAAAAAAGTTGTCAAGCTAACGGAAGTATGCTAAAATAAGAAATCCATTTAGATATAAAAAATTAATACAGAACAAAACCGCACAGAACAGCTTTTTTGTGTGTATTGTGTTAATGTCAATCTCACACTCTCTCATTCACTGTCTTCTCCTGTTTTTTTGAAGGCTCCAACTATTCCAGTCCGTCGTTGGCTCCGGTCCCCAGTCTGAATGAGGACGAGCATGTGGGGGGCGGGGGTGGGGTGCTGGGTCTTGCACCTGAACACATTCCCACCCCTGGCGCCCCCCTTAGTTGGCAGGCAGCCATTGACGCGGCACGGCAGGCCAAGCTGATGGGCACCACCGGAGCACCAATCTCCACTGCGAGCTCCACGCAGCGCAAACGCCAGCATTACACCAAACCCAAGAAACAGGCCAGCACTGCCTCCACACGCCCACCCCGAGCCCTTCTCTGCCTCACTCTCAAAAACCCCATCCGCAGGGCGTGCATCAATATCGTGGAATGGAAGTATCCTTTCTTGAACTCTGATCGGCTTGTTTTAGAACTTTTTTAATCTTTTGGTTCGGTAAAAGTTTTGAAAGTGTTTCACTTATGCTCACCGAGGCTACATAAAAATATTGAAATATCATTACAAGTTAAAATAGCTGTTGAATGTTATTTATTATTTCTGTAATGGCAAAGCTGAATTTTCAGCTCAAGTCTTCAATCTTTAGTGATTCCATGCTGAATCAATATTTATTGTTATTATGATAAAAAACAGTTGCTGTGCAGCTTAAATTTTTAAAAAGAGTTTTGATAAATCGAGATTTCAAAAGGTAAAAGTATAATGTCACTTCCTGATCAATTTAATCTAAAGAATCCTTGTTTAATTGTCAATAGTTTCTTTTAAAAAAAGTATACCAACACCAAAAAGTAACTCAGGGTTATACAAAAAGTGGCCAACACAAAATACATACATTCCTGATTCCTGAGTCCCATCTCACACTTAATACACTACAATTACTATGGTATACACTACAACATACAAAAAAAAGAGATCAACGTAGAATGTGATTTACCAGTTTAATAATGATTTGAACAGCTTTAGTTAGAAATTACGCTAAGCTTTTCTTCTCTAAGGTCTTATTATTTGGTTTCTGTCACCATCTTGTGGATAGACAATGTCAACCATTTTTGCTCTGCTCAGTATGATGGGCTGGTGGATGCCCACGCGCTATAATTCCTAAATTATAAATATATAAAATAGGCATTGTTTCCTCTAGGTTTTTTTCCAGCTGTGGAGGCAGACCTTTTACACAGATCTAGCAACTATGTTTGGCTTTATTTCAATGACAAATGTTGTGAGCGCAGTATTACAAGAGTGCATGTCTTTGCTTGTGCACGGATTTCCTCTGTTCATGCACAAAACAGATTTTTGCGATTTAGTTCGTTGATGTAGTGAGTATGTCTCCCACATTTATTAGATTTGCTAAGAATTTTTATAAATGTTCTTAATAGAACTACAGAGTGGCATTAATGCATCCTGAAGGAAAGTGAAATGGTATAAACTCCAGCAAGAAAAAGTCATGCATGCAAAACCATAGACCTTTATCTATAAATAAAGAATAATTTTGGAAACTTCATCTTGACTGAAAGCTATACGTTATGTTTGCTGGTCTCGCGCATCACACACCTGTCAGTCAGTCATTCAGTCAGCATGTCACCTTAAAGGGTTAAAAAAATAACACACAGCACTACTATGGTTAGAGAAATGTTTGTGCTTGTTATAATTCCCTTAACTTTGAATACATTTTGGTGCGATTATAACCCGCTATTAAAAAAACTGAATGTTTTGAATTAGAAGCTGCAATGTAGGAACATTATGTAGGCAGAGTATTACACAAGGGTGAGGAGGCTGTACTAGTGCTGTTACATAGCTGTTACATACATTGCAGAATATTGCACAGCTATCAGCCAATCAGATTCAAGAACCAGACAGAACTGTCGGTAATAACAGACCCCAAAAGTTTGTTATCTTATGACAAGGGCTTCAGATTAGAGAGCAGTCTTTACTTTTGAAAGTTCTGTTTTTACATTTTATTATATTATTTGTGTTCTTGGCGAACACTTTCCTCCCAGATCGACATCCAAAACAGTCTTGTATTGAGTTTTAATGATTACTTCAGCAGGTAGCTGAGGATACAGTTTCCTGCATGTTATTTAATCAGTGTTACAGTTAGAATCTTCTCTTAAACACCTCAAACAGAATTTAGCTGAATTTAGTCTGATCTCCAGGTCATAAATCACCATGATGCGTCTGAATATGTGTAATAATTACATATTTGTTATTTTTGTAAATGTGTTTAGCTATGTTTATAAATGTAATGCAATAGATGCAATGCTTCATGTTGCAGTACAGAAACACGCAGTAAAATGTTTTAAAATTATTCTGTGATGTTATTCCCATTATTGCCAAACCCTCTGTGCTGTTACAGGTATAAATTTGACGTTTTGTGCCGCTTCACATGGAGGTTCATTGCTGCCTTTTTGCTTCCATAGGGTTTGTGTAATTGCATCAGATGTCAATGTCTTTTTTACTTAGTTCAGAAATGAGTTAGATTAAGATGGGCTTTGATGAGTCATTCACATGCCCTCCTCAAATACCCTTTTATATGACACTGCAGGACAGTGTGTTCCCTTGTCCTTTCCCCCTTTTTTCCTCTCTCTACCGCTCACAGTTTTATGTAATTGTTTGCCCACAAGAGACAGCGATAGGCCCCTAACCAGGAAAATATGTTAATCAGGATTGATCGGTTGAGTAAAATGCTTCATTCATCAGGAAAATAGGAGATCCAGCTCCCATTCACCGCTTTAGCCAAGAATTGATCCCATCATCAAACATTTCCTCATAAATTCACAAACCGGCGCGAGGGAAGAACTGAACTGCGGAGACAGAAATATTTTCCCTCATTAATTTCCGTGGGACATTTTATAAAAGTTCCTCTTTCGCCGGCTCTATCCGAATGTGTCTTCAGTCTTGCACACACTTGACTGGATCTGTATCTCCAGAGACTCCAAAGCCCATCTCTCCTGTCTTTGGCTGTGTTGCCATGCCAACAGCTCCTCTCAACAGGCTGAACAGGTCCATGCGCACAAACACACACACACACACACACACACACACACACACACACACACACACACACACACACACACACACACACAAAATCATGCACACAAATATTCACCCCTCCCACATATACACACGCAAATGCGAAAACGCATATTGACCCCTCCTATCCTACAAACACGCGTTCGCTCGCACACATTCACACTCAATGCACAGCCAAGCAGATTTCATATATAGAAGTGTTATTTATAACCTTCCAGGACCTTTAAAGATAAAATTCAGTTTGTGTCTGCCTGCAATATCTGTTTTTATTCCCTTCGGACTGTGAACTACTGATCTACAAGCATGTTTATCTAAACGGGTTATGGGGTCTATGGCTCTGTAATTTTGAACTAACCCCAGAGAGCCATAACTCAAGGCCCCAGACAGCAGATACAAGAGAAACATCCAGAAAAACAAGAACACATCTGTTTCTCCTCAGGACACGTGCCATGCGACTCAACACCCATCTCGGAGAAATCCATTCCTGTAACAAATGATGACACAGTTTGATTGCATTTCCAGCAGAACTGAAAGCCACACAAACAATCTGGCCAGTGAAGAAAGAGAGAGGGGAGAGAGATAAAAACGTGGAATGTGGGGAGGTTAAGATTGTTGTCTTGATGAAGACCAGGTTTTTTTTTTTTTTTTATATAAGCTGAGCATTGCTATTAGAAATATACGAATAGAGAGAATTAATGTAGATTGAACACTGTCTTGTACACTAATTTGAGTTAACATCTACTGTACTATACTGTACTCTATGTATGCACTCTTCTTTTACTGTACTTGTGTTTCCATTTCCCTTAACACTCACTCCTCAGACCGTTTGAAATCATAATTTTGATGACTATTTTTGCAAACTGTGTGGCCTTAGCTGTCTACATCCCTTTCCCTGAGGACGATTCCAACGCAACCAACTCAAATCTGGTAAGAGATATAAAGTCTTAAATGAGCATGATGGTGGTGATTCAATATGTGATGACAATGATAATATGATAATAAGATTACTAATAATGTTTATGGCATGCTGCTGTTGCTGTTGGTGGTTATAATCAATATGGAGATCAATATTGGTTGTGATAGTGATATTGAAGATGGTAAAGTGATGATGACTTTGTTTCTGATAGCGATGATTTTGTTTATGGTTGTAATGATAATGGTAAAGATTGTATGGTTGTGATTATGTTAAGGGTTATGGCAATGATAGCTGAAATGAGGATGACGATGATTGTTGTGACAGTGAATAATGATGCTGGTGATCTTATTTTATGGTGAAAATGCTTTGATGATGTTGGTCTGGAAAAGGTCTTAAAGAATCTTAATTCACCCTCTATAGAGTTTAAGGTCTTAGAATGGTTTTTGATTATAAAAATTCACATACAGTAGTTATCCCACTAGAGGCTTTATCAAACACCCGGTGCAATAAGGTGCTAGATGTGTTTAGTGTGATTTGTTGCTATTTTCAGACCAGTGCAACAATAATTTTTATGTTTTGCGCCACATTGTTTAAATAGCAAATCCACTTTGTGGACTCATAGGTGTTTCGTTCAATAAAAGAGGTGCGTAGAGCCGTATTGTTGGCACGTTGCAATTTTATGGAACTGAAAGGGACTGAAATAGAATGGTTAGAGGTAATATTTATTCAATGCATATTTATATTTTAAGATAAGTGCCTCACCAAATGGGGCTTAAGAACAGGACGTGTGTTTGGATATATCTTTTTTGACCACACTTTGTTATTATTGTTTAGTTATTTGTTTGCCTGAAATTGGAACTGAATTTAGAAATAGTTTTGAAACAAATCTTTGCGCTTAACAAATCAAATTAAATATGTAGGCTTATGGATGTCTTCAGTGGAGTGTGGACAACACCGTTTCCCTATAGAAAAGTAAAAGTAAAGAGTAAAAGTAAAGAGACCGAATGGAGGAGGCTTATTCTTTATCCTCGCGCTACAGATGGTTTAACTATTTTCTTACTAGTGAAGCGTTAAGTTTTTCCACTTGCAAAGTTCGGCATGTAAATTGCAAATGTGCCACGGTGCAATTGGCTCTTAATAGGGATGGGAGATAAGACTTATTATTAAACCACCCCCATAACTCATTAAGAGAATAAGAACAACCCTGCTAGACACCAGGGCACAAAATGTATTTTTCTGTCCTTAAACTAGCAAAAGTGGATTCGGACACGCCTTTAATGCTTTTGCATCATGCACTTTAGACTTTGCGCCTAGACCGTTATAATTAGGCACTGCATGCACGGTACTTGGAAGATATTTGGTTTTATCTTACAAAAAATTGGTTTGATTCTTTGGTTCTTAAGTCATCTTTTTGACCTAAGAATCTTTAGATGTTTGCACTGTAAAGCAAGGTAAACTTACAGTGTGCTTGAAATTTACTGTAAAAATGGTATGTTTCTCATTACATTTTTAAGTATCTAATGTATTTTGTATTTAATGTATAACAAATGGAGATTGATACTCTACAAATCTGTATTTTCAAATATTAATGTGTTACTAATAAAATTGTGCTTCCTAAAAAAACTTCCTAAAAACATGCATTTAAGGAATTGACATATTGTGTTTAGATAATTAATTCATTTATTTTCTACAAAAACATATACTAAAAAGTAGGCGTCCCCTCCAAACCCAACCCTAAACCCAACAGTTTTTGGTGGATGGAAAAATCATACTAAAATGTAGGCATTATACTGTACAAATTCATATTATTCACTAAATCAAGTCGTCACAAAGTACCATGAGATTGCATTGTAGATGAGAGTTGTGGGTAGGTGCTGATGATGATATTTGTAAAGTTGGTTCTGATGATGATAATAGTGGTATGGATAATAATGGTCATGTGTTTGTCATAGTGATATTGGTAGTAGTTGTGAGGATTTCTTCTGTTGATATTGCAGTTATGATGTGATGTTTGGTGGAATAGTAATGTTCAATTCAATTCATCTTTATTTGTATAGCGCTTTTACAATGTAGATTGTGTCAAAGCAGCTTCACATAGAAGAATAAAGTGAACTGCAACTGTAGTTAGGTTTTCAGAATTTAAGTTCACTTCAGTTTAGATTCAGTTTAGCTCACTTTAGTTTAATGCCTTTTAATATTCAATGCTGGGAGTCCAAACACTGAAGAGTAATCCATCGATTACCAATGTTATGGATGTGATAATGATGATGATGGCTAATACTATTCGTTGAATGATTAAATATCTGTTTTTGCAAGGTGCAAGTCCATTTTAGAACTTACTGTAATAACAATAAGTGCAATAAGTGTAGAGCTGTGTAAGCCTGAGAACAGCCTGTGTGCTTCAGTGCTCGATGTACAGTACATTCAGCCTGGATGAATGCAGAACGATGGAGTGTGGGTAATCTGGATGTTTGGCAGTGGAAAGAGTTCTCAGACCTCTCAGAGATTCATGCCGTAGCCTGAGTAACACTAATCCACTCTTCCATCAGCTCTGAGATCTGATGCTGTATTGTGTATTTTACTGGTGCAGAACACAATGGAAACCTGTAAATGTGTCAATGTGAGCATATGTTTATACTTTTGAGGGCACGTAATTGCACACATACAGAATTTGCAGTAGCCTTCAGTCTTTCCCTCATTTATTCTCTTAACAGGTACGTAAAAAAATCATGACTCAAACCACCTTATTGCTGTGAGATTAATCATTTGGATGAATTACATTACAAACTTCTTAACAGAAACTTTTTTTTACTTTTTAGATTGTACAGTATACATTGTTAAAATGTCATTTAGTCATTGATTGAACATTTAAAACAGTATATTTGAAGTTTATTTTCAATTTAATTTAATACTGGGTTTGAGCATGCTTAGCTCAGCTGTGTAAAGATGCCTTAAGTTGTTGCAAAGTGTAAGAAGGCTCAATTATATCATAACTTCAGTGTGCTGGGCCTTTGCTGCCCTGTTTACGTCATTTGCAATGCTTCATGAAGGTGGGCTTTTACCACGGTTATCATTTAGTATCGAATGGCAACACAGTGACTTTTCTCTTTTGTGAAGCTATAGCTCTCCTCCTTGGCATGATGAATAGTGTAGCTTTTAGTTGGTATTCATTAATTAAATATGTTTTCCCCAAGTTCAGTTGACTTTTTGGCTCAGAGCACATGGTAGGTCTTTCATTAAAATTAATATTTTCATTACAAATTCATTTCTCTATAGGGAAAATGATTTTCTGAAATGATGTTTCTTGCTATAGGCAGGTAATAATGACATACTGTAAGTACAGCTTCTTTCATTCAGTGCATACAGTATACCCATCTTTTTATGGGCTATGAACAGAATCTTTTGATGGGTAGAGGTTGTCATGGATATGGTATCCTTGGTGATGGTAAAATGCACAGCTACCGTGGTAACACAGTATCTATGAAGCCCAACCTGCAGAGCAGAAGGTACATTCACTCTGAGACAAAGTACTCTTCTTTAACCATCTATGTTCAATAGTTCACAGTTTAGAAGAGGAAAGTTGCATTTACACCTGGTTTTAAAGGTTCAAGACACCCTGGAGTACTTTTTTTTAAAGATTTAAATAGATATCTGTTTGTTGAGCATCAATTAAGACAACGTTAACACCTGTTAGGTTTAATTGTGGGAAAAACTGGACAATTTTGAGCTTTTGTCAGCTAATTTCATCTTCCGCGTTTAAAATTATTTTTGGGGTGATCAAAATCAGTGACGTAGCGCGAATCTTCTAGTGAAGTGATGATGCTTCAGTTTCTCATTATTATTCATAGTGGAGTTTTCTTACCCTATGAGAAGACCCTGCTTCTTATTTATTCATGAGAGCACATCCAAAGGTAAGGCAGACCTGGTAAGCAGTAAGACCCAATGACTGGGTGAGACTGCGTCTGCATATGGCACGGGTCTTATGTGTTTGTTTTCATGATCCACAGGGTTGGTTGCATGTTTTTCCCCACGATGCTGTCAGGGCCGATACAGCAAATCTGTTGGCTTGCAGCAAGTATTTTTGTCAGGAGAGCTGTAAGAGAATTGGACAATGGGGGACTTTGACTTTTACCAGTGGAGTTTGTTACCATTCAGACACATCACCTATATCTGTTCTGCTGTGTTCACCATTTGTTTAAAATCCTATAGTTTACCGGCAGGATTACATGATTATCTTTATGATAATATAACAAATTGTGATTATGTGTTATGTGTATATTACGAAAAACAAACGTAGCAGGCCATTAAATTACTTAAAGTTTATTTCTTTTACATTTTAACTTTGTAAACTATACAATCATGGGTCTCCTGACAGTTTGTATCATTTTGTGAGCCAACTGACAATAGTTGTTCACTCCCCTCTTTTTCCCCTGTGCTGCCGGCCACACCTACTTCTCCCTCTGCACAGAGCGCTCCATGCCCATCATGATGCACTTTTTTTTTAACGATTTTGAGGTACACTTGAACCGAAAGAGAGGAGTTTCATGGCCCTTTAAGATCAGTTCTTCTCAAATCAATAACCAGCCACTTCTAGAGGTAGTTGAAAACTCATTTGATTGTATTGCTTTTGTAGTGTAAACACTTATTTGGTTGAATGCATTCAGATGCAAAACATAGCATTGTAATGGCAGGTGTCATGAGAAAGGTAGTGTATTTAAAATTTGATATTGTCGAATTGACTGTGCTGTCGATGCCTGGAGCGAGCTCTGTGCAGCTCTCACACGGTAACCAGCTGAAGCTAAGGGTTGTGCCTGGTTAGTAACTGGACGGAAGATGAGCAAACTAGGTTGCTGCTGGAAGAGGTGCTAGTGAGGCCAGCAGGGGGTGCTCACTATGTGGTCTGTTTGTGTTCTAGTAAATCAGTATAGTGATGGGGTTTCTGTACTGTCAGTGACTACTGAGCTTTGAAAGAAAGGTTAAACTGAGGTCCTAACTGTCTGTGGTCATTACAAATCTCATGGTTTCCTTCAAAAATAGTGTGTGTGTGTGTGTGTGTGTGTGTGTGTGTGTGTGTGTGTGTGTGTGTGTGTGTGTGTGTGTGTGTGTGTGTGTGTGTGTGTGTGTGTTTTCAGCATCCTACCCAAACTTGCCGACTAGTCTCTGTCCATTATTGCCTCCCAACCATCTCTATATCATCTAACTGACTTCATCACTCTGTCTCTTCTTCAACAGTAATGTAGTGTGTGTAGAATGGCTGCTATCACATCATCCAAGAGGATGCTGCACACTGCTGGTGGTTAAGCAGATTCTCCCCAAATCTGTAAAGTGATTTGAGTGTCCTGAGAAGTGCTATATAAATGTAACAAATAATTAATATTATGCGTTGTACTAATTCACATGGATTATTGCAGTTGCCATCCACATCCTTTTCATTCCATTGCTTTCCCACTTGATAGTTTATTTATTTAATAGTACTTATGTTTTAATTGTGTGATCGGTCCAGTGTAAAAAATGAAAGCATCTTGAAGAAATCTGATCTGATGAAATCTTGATGAAATCTAAGCATGAGCTATAAAAGTTTATTCCAGTTGGAAAAATTAAACCGTCTTGAATGACAATTTGAGAAAATGTTAACAGCAGGTGAAACCAGGGAAGGGCCTCAGACAAAAAATTAACAAAAAGATGTCTCTTTCACACCTCTTTTTTGCAGTAGAATCTAGCCCTTGTAAAGCAGCAAAATATATAAAAGAAGCAACAGCCAGGCATCAAAAACACCAATTAAAAGGAATTTCACATGATTATTGGGCACAACAGTCAGTATATTAATACTGGGGGGTCAGATTTGTATAGTTTGTGTAATACAAGACATACCTCAATGAACCAGATATAATTAATTCAATTGCATCTCATTTATTAATGAAATTTGCTCGTTTTCAGTGCTTTTTATCTAATGATATGGTTGCCAACATTGTAATTATGAAATAAGGGACAAAACTAAAAATACTAAACATACATAGTGACATGATGCACTCATCTTGATTTTTTATGGCTAATTGGAATTAAGCATAACAGGGTGGTCGAATTTACATTTATATTAAATTATTATCATTTTTGTTTTTATTATTATTATTATTTAAAATGCACATAACTGAAAACTGGCAGCATGATGGCTCAGTGGTTAGCACTGTCACCCCACAGCAAGAAGGTCTCACAGCAAGAAGGTCTCAAGAGGGTTCAAATCCTGACTGGGCCAGTTGTCATTTCAGTGTTGAGTTTACATGCGGTATAGGTAAATTGAACTATATTTGCAGCAGTGTGTGTGTGTGTGTGTGTGTGTGAGTGAGTGAGTGTATGGGTGTTTTCCAGTTGAGGCTGGAAGGGCATCCGCTGTATATTCCCCTCTGGCAACCTCTGAAATAGAGACTAAGCCGAAAGAAAATGAATGAATGAATGCATGCTATTTTTCACTATATATAGGGCAGACTCCCCAAACTTGTTGTTTTGACGTCCTTCAGGGGGGATCAGTTGTTAATTAAAGGGGTCAACCCCTTACAATTCATACCCTGATAACGGTCCAAAAATCTGTCAGCACCTTTTATATCTGCAGATATAAGTACTGTTTTAATTGCTTTGCATTTTGTGCAGGAAGGCATCATTAGTTGGTATGTTGCTTGCACAAGCAGTCAATTAATCAGTCTTAAGAAAAACTGTATAATTTAGACTTAACTGACCCCAGTTTGGTTATGTTCCATAAGGATCGTTTACATAAGATGTGTTGATGTGTGCAAAAACAGCTAGACGGAGCGTAACAGAATGAAACAGAATGCAAGAGTCTCAAGACACATAAAAGTTGGACTATTTTTAACTTGACATGCGTCTTAAAAATGCCACACCTGTAGTGGGATGATATAAAACAGTGTGAGATGTGATGCAATTACAAAAGACTTCTAACTTGATGTGTACTGTATGCTGTAGTGGTGGCACTTTGAAGCGGTTAGAGAGAGAGAGAGAAAAAAGCTTTTGCTGTGAAAATGTCTAGTTGTATGATAAATAAATTCTCATGGCTAAAAATCACTGTATGTCACTGTATGAGTATATGCATATACACTAGGTGTGTGTAGATAATATTTAATAATTTTGATAATTTCTAAATTTCTATAAGCTTCTTTGTTCAAATTAGGGGGCGACATAGTGGCTCTTTGCTTAGCTCTGTGGTCTTACAGCAAGAAGGTCGCTGCTTCAAATCTTGGCTGGACCATTTGGCATCTCTGTGTGGAGTTTGCATGTTGCGTGTTGGTGTGGGTTTCCTCCAGGTGATTCGGTTTCCGACATGCACTATAGGTGAATTGAATAAACTAAACTGGCCAAAGTGTATGAGTGTGTGTGTGTGTTGGTTTCCCAGTTTCCCAATAGCCGGAATGTGTAAAAAAAAAGTTTTTATCATATGGACAAGTCTAAAATGGCTTGTTCCAAAGAGTCCACCCCGCAACCATACGGGACTAAGGCCAAAAAAGAAGAAGAAGAAGATTGGACTGTGGGGGAAACCGGAGCACCCAGAGGAAACTCACATGAACATGGGGAGAACATGCAAACTCCACAGAGAACTGACCTAGCTGACACTCGATCCAGTGACCCTCTTTCTGTGAGGTGATAGTGCTAACCACTGAGCCACCATGTCGCCCATAAATGAATGTATGATATAAATGTTATAATACTTTCTATAATAGTACACTATCAAGTCTGCATTAGAGTGTGTTTTTATAAAAAATAAAAAAACGGATCGTGACTGGATACACTGTACATATAATATGTGCGCACGAATGTGATTGTATTGGGCAGGATCAGTCTGATTTCTGAGATCTGAAATAAAGGCGTTTTTATTTTTAGAGTGCTGTGAGAAAACGGCTGTCGCTGAGATTCTGGCGACCGGCCAGTTCACATTCTGCCCATTTCATCTACAAAAACATCATATTTAGACAAGATTCATTCTCTCCTCACTGCAATACACAACCCACACAACACATGTGCACCCCTCCCGTACCCACATCAGCGAGTTTGTGCCATAAAGATGTGCAATAGTGAGTGCATAAGAGAGAGATCTGCGTGTTTAATGTAATGTGTGTGTGGAAAAGGTGTGTGTGGAATGAGTGGGAAAGGGTCAGAGCTCTGTGGGGACGGTGCAGTATTTTAAGGCAGCTAAAAACATCACTAGTGCAGAGGGTGACCCACATACATTTCTTTTTCTCCCTCCTTCTCTTTCACTCCTCCGACAGCACCCTCTACCTGCTCCATTGAGCACTGCAGCCTAGTGGAGCTTAAACCTGGCCAGAGCAGCACAAGCGTATCTAGTTATGAGCTCTCGGCGACACCACAGAGATGTATGAAGTTGTGTTTTATCTGCTGTGAAAGGGTGTGTGAGTAAGAGAGAGATGGAGAGAGTTAAGGGAGAATGATCTCCTCTGTGATGCTGTGTGTGCCGGTGAGTTGTGGTCCGTTTCTCTTGGTCGCTCTCATCTCGCTGAATGTTCTCAGTTCTGCTGCTGCTGTCACCATGCCTACCAGGAAATTTCCACTCCTCTAGATGAGGTCACTGTTAAAGAGCTCACAACTGTTTCTCTCTTTCTTTTTATCTCTCATCTTTGCATTTTTTCTGTGAGAGTTAAAAAAAAGAGCAAGAAGGCTGGTCTATTGTTTCTGTCTGCTATCTATCTATCTATCTATCTATCTATCTATCTATCTATCTATCTATCTATCTATCTATCTATCTATCTATCTATCTATCTATCTATCTATCTATCTATCTATCTATCTATCTATCTATCTATCTATCTATCTATCTATCTATCTATCTATCTATCTATCTATCTATCTCTCTGTCTGTCTGTCTGTCTGTCTGTCTGTCTATCTTACCGTCTATCCATCCATCTGTCTGTCTATCCGTCCAATCGTCCATGTATCCATATATCACCAATCATTTAACTTTTACTTTCTATTATATCATCCGTCCGTCCATCCATCCATCCATCCATCCATCCATCCATCCATCCATCCATCCATCCATCCATCCATCCATCCATCCATCCATCCATCCATCCATCCATCCATCCATCCATCCATCCATCCATCACATAATACTTTTGAACTGTGTTAATGACATATTGGGACATCTAGCGGGTCGTCTGGGCTTTGTGTGTGTAAATATTTGAGCAGTGTCCCATCTATTTGTTCATCTTTAGCACCTGTTGTATCTTTATTGTTTGATGATCCATGGCAAGGTCACTTGGTTGTCAAGATTAAATCCATGCACATCTTCGGCGTCTGCCTCTGTTTTCTCTTGTTTCTATTTTACATTCTCAACCCTCCATATGAGATCTTTGCTGACATTTAAAGCTGTGCATAAATCTGTCTGTGTGTGTGTGTGTTTGTTTAGTGAGGTGGGGTTAAGATAGCCCTTTTCTAAACAAATCAGAGGTTTCAGTTCAACTATGTTTTCCTGATATCACAACAAATAGATATTTCTTACCATATATGTCAGCATTAGATGTAAATGTGAGTTATTCTGCTTTTCTGAAACCTTTTTCACTCTGTGTTTGCCTCTGTGAAGGTGTTAAAGTATACAGCAAATCCCCTTTTTTGTTTTTGTTTTGTTGTATAATTCCATGATATAACACACACAGAAAATCTGCTGACTCATTTAAAATGATTACGACAAAGCTTTCCAGACTCTTCTCAATTAGACATGGAAGTGCACCAGATGGTCAACAAGTATATATATATATATATATATATATATATATATATATATATATATATATATATATATATATATATATATATATATATATATATTAATAATAAAATAAACAAAACAATAAGATGTCTTTCGACTGCTTTCTTTAATAACTACATTACACAATACTTGTACTTTTACTTTCAGTACTTGAGTAGTACATTTTGAAATAAACTACTTGCAATACTTAAATACAAAATTTTGAATACTTTAGTACTTCCACTTAAGTATGGTGCTTAAAGAGCACTTCTACTTCTACTCAAGTTAATTTTTGATAGAGCACTAGTACTTTTACTTAAGTCTTGGTCTCTAGTACTTTATACATCTCTAAAGATTGAAATCACTGTCATATGCATTTAACAATGCTCAAAAATGAAAGTTGTATGCAGCAATTACATTATTTAACCAGTAGGTGGTGAAAACCAGCCATCAAAAATATGCCACTGAATAATTCTTGAAAAATGTTTCATCTAGTGTTTTATGTGTTTTATGAATTATTTTTTTTTTAAAAATGAGACAAAAAAAAATATGGGTTGTACAAATTATAATGTTAGATTTATACATTTAGCGTTATCAGCAACTGTAATAACAGTGTGAATTTTTCACAGTACTGAATATTTTACAATTTATTTTTATTCAGATTTCATTTGCAATAAAATTACAGCTTCTAAGATCTGTTTTTTAAAACCAAAAGTACTGCACTGTACAGTGAAGTTTCTGTAATAAACGGAAAGCAAATTACATTTGTCCTCTCCCCCATCATCCGTGACTGAAAACCATAATGCGATCTCAACATTGAGATTTGTGATCCGTTACACTACTAATATATACTGTAGTAGTGGTAGTAAAATGATTGACTTATCTCTGTAGTGAGATGTGTTTATTTGTTGAATGTCTGCTGAGGGACTGAGCTCCCATCAGATAACAGATGACTAGTCAGTTTTTGTTCTTGTATATTTCAGATTTGATAGAGAATGATTTTTTTTTATCTTTAGCAAAGAGGGTCAGTGCTTGTAGAGTTTTTGTTGTATGGGGGCCAGACATGACAAATGCTGTAGATTTTGTGGAAGGAGGCTTGATTTATCTGTATGTTTGTGTGTGGGCTGAATAACTTCATAATAAGCATTTGATCTTTTGCTTCTGTGGTTGTATATAATACTGAGATCCTGTGTGTTGTGTGTAGCCTCATGCTAAGTCAGGATGCTCATTTATGGTCAATTTCTAACTTGGATTAGTGCTGATACCCCAGACACACACACACACACACACACACACACACACACACACACACACACACACACACACACACACACACACACACACACACACACACACACACACACACACACACACTCACACACACATACACAATCAAAGTAAGACCATGCAGCATTGCTTCAAACTATGTTTAAGTTTTAATTTCATTTCATTTCAATGTTGTTTTAGTCAAGCAGCTGTAAGAGCTCAACTTCTAACATTTCTGCTTTATATGATCTGCGTTTGACTGCATGCTGGTGTCCGGCTTACTGAGGATAAGTTGTGAAGTACTGTGGATGTATATTTATGTAGACGGTTGGATTTATTCCTAGATGAAACAGCTGTTTTTCTATAAAACAGTGCATAGCATCTTTAAAACTGAAGCATCATTCACTGTAGCCACAAATGTGATACATGTAATGTCTAGTTCACATTACAGGTTTTTAGGCCCGATTTCAGCCCGACAAGTTAACAAGCTCGCTGACAGGCTGAACTGTGATCGTGGGAAATTCAGTGGGTGATTGGTGTTCGGCAGTCTTTATAACTACTGAAAAACGCATCAAAGAGGCTCGCTGATGCATTTCTGACACCTTGCAGACCAAAAATCCAATGTCCAATATGCTAAATATTCCATACCAGTCAGCTAATTCGACCTCAAGTGGGATAAGATATAGTGAAAAGCTACAGCCAATGAGAGAGTAAGGGCCAGTTCACACAAAGCATGATAACAATAAAGAGAACAATGAAATAGTTCATCAGGCTATCGATATCACAATGTGCACATTCGTAATAGTCACATCGCAAATATATGCCATGTCCAGTTCGAATTATAGTTGTTCAGGAGCTATAGAGTTACTCACTGTATTCAAATGAACTCTATATGATTTATGCAAAAAACCTCTTCATATAGAATTTTTGTCTTGTTTCTAGTCCAAATATCTACATTTCATAGTGAAAACAGGATTATTTCACTTACCCCACTGGCAGATAATTTCCTTAAAACAAGTAAAGTCTCATCATTTTCGCTTATTTCCTCTGACTGTAAAAACTAAACAACATTTTTACTTGGTGTACGAATTTTTTTTATATTTGGACAAGAAACAAAACAAAGTAAGAAAAAATGCGTATTTTTTTGATTTGTGATTATTTATTTTCTGTACCCGAATACTGTAAAAGCATCATTCAAAGCTATTCAATCTATCTTCTTAATCTTATCGCAGAAACAAATATGGCAATATCAGATTTTTCCAATATCGTGCAGCCCTAGTTCAAAGTGTTAAAGCAAAGATGCTCAAACTAGGGCCTGCGGGCCAAAGTTGGCTATTGATAAACTTTCTGTGAACTGTTTATGTGACTGTTTTCAATTTCCTAAGGTTCCTTTTACATCATCAACAATGTTAATTAATAAAATTATAATCAGTTAAATAGACAAGTGTAAAATAAGATGGAAAGGCCATTTAAACACAAGCGTTGTCAGGAGCAGCAGGTGAGCAGAGAAACTCAATTGAAGATACAGAAGTAAAATAAATGTCCATATTTTAAAGATGTGGCTGAGAATTAAATGCAGTGCTTCTTTTCTAGTATAAGGCCTAATCTAAATTGTATCTCAATCAGGCAGTGAAGATTACTGATTTTAAAGAAATCAGATCCTAACCGCTGAGATTTTATAATGGGCATGACAGTTCACCGGAAGCAATTGAGCTGGCTTACTAAAAATAAAAAGTCCCTGTGCATATACCACATTGCTAATATTGTTTGAGAAATAACATAACAAAAAGTTTTGGGTCTTTTCATTTGTATTCCTATCATTTAAAATGGATGGTGAAGAAGGCTACTATTTTCTAGATAAGCTCATTCAATTGCATATGTGGTGTAATCCTGATTACCACACAATTCTTTTTACTATATAATTCAAAAGGGCCAATCCATAAACATAAACTATTTAAAAAATAATAATTTCATAGTATGTGTTTACATAGTTTTTGTGTATAAAAAACTCAAAAACTGGACCTCAGGATATATATTTTTTTTCGTTTTCAAGAGCTATGATGAAACAAAATAACTTTTTATAAGCAACATTATGCCACAACTGCTAAAGAATCTTTAATATATAAACTCTAACCCCTGCCTCCCTCACCATCATTTACCTCCTCACAGTGATGACCCTTAAAGGGGAATAAATGAATAGTAAATCATAAATGCGTTTTGTGTAATGCGAATTTCCTCTGCAGATGCATATTTAATGCAAAACACAAAGACACAGAAGCTTTATGGGAGCAGTGGGAGGCATTTTATCAGCCTAAACACAGTACCGTAACAGCATGTGACTAAACGCCCACTTGCGTCAGACTGCTGTTTATTAAACATTCAGATCATTTGAAATCATATTGACTGCATTGATCGCCTTGTCCTGTGGCCAGCAGAACAGCTAAATCATAAGTGGCGTGCCCGAGAGCCTTCAGCACGCAACCTGGTACAGTGTGTCCTAAAGAAACGAGGAAGAGAAGTGAACGCCACCACGAACACGAGCATGTCCTACACTCACTCACTCACTCACACACACATAGCTTTGGGATTTTAGATTGAGGACGAGTGAGAAAAATCACTTTTTCCTCTCCCTCTCCATACCTTGACCACAGTTTGTGAAGGACACTTGGGTAGGTGTGAGGTTGTAATTCAAGCAGGTTAGTAATACATTGCTCCTCACCTCCTCTGGACTTGTCTTACACCTCTCCATCCCTCTTTCTCCACCTCCTCTTTCTCCTCCTCCTCCTGCTCCTCCTCTTTCTCCTGTTGTCAGGACTCGGGGGAGGTAACCCAGTTTTTGTGGCCGGTGGCTGCAAGCTGATGTTCTAATACAAACGATGGCTGAACTATAAATAATGAATCAGCCCCCACTCTTAAAAGCTCCCTCTCTCCCTCTCTTCACACACTAATCAGAATGAGCTCAGAATGACCTTGCGTCGTCTTCCTTGTCCTCCTCCAGTGGTGGCCTCAAGGGAAGGACGAAAAGTCCCTCATTCTGACAGGACTGTTGAATTTTAATCCTGCGACTTGACGTTTGGTCTTGAATCAATGCATCAGGGCAATAATGACTGGCGGTGGACGCCCTTACAAACCTTTGGCTCACCGTGTTATGCACTTTCCATTGAATGATTGGACTTGGTGAGGGAGAAAAGGAAGCTTAAATACAACAAGTCTCTAGTAGAATTTTTTATTTATTTATTTATTTTTTTTATTATTGGTTGCATAGTTCTGTTCCTCTGACATCATCCTGGCTAGATCCACCAAAGTCACTTTAATTTAAGTCATTTCAATCAGCGGCCATATTTAAAACCCCTCTCACCATTTATCCTATCAAATAATATACTGCAGGAAACGTATGTGTCTCACATGATCATCCTTTGAATAATGCACTGTTCTTTTGAAATTATTCCCAACTAATTCCTCTTGTTCCTCTCTTTGTTTACAAGATGGGCCATTGAATTGGTCGCTTTCTTGTGATTTGCGTTTGAATGTCGGAGGTGGGAACTTATGGGGTCAGTAGGGATCAACTGTATCTTGTGTTTATTTCAGATTTCAAAACCAGAGAACATTTGTTTTCAAATGTAGTTGGTAAATGTAGAGATTTCAAGCTTTATGTGGATATATTTCCCATGTCTGAGAGGCAATTATTTAGTGAGATTCCAGTGTGTTTGCCAACCCCAGAGAGTTCAAAACAATGAAGCTTCAGAAACTGTTATAAAAACAAACATCTGGGCTGAGCCCCTCCTCTAGAGAGTTTTCTATCTGTAGCTATTGATGATTGCCTTCTTTACTAGAATATGGGGCTTCCTTTCATAAAGTAGACACATTGACCGTCGCAGCATCTTGTGTACTCTATATTCTTTGGCTCTACCCACAGTAAAGTCTGATTCGTCCAAATCCAGTTGTACAAAGTACCAAGCTATATGAAATATGACATATCCTTGATGGGTATGATTGAGTTGAATCACAGGCCCTGTTGTCACCAGGTATTAACATGTTTTATCATATTAACAAAGTAAAAATCATATTTAATATTTTTAATGTAACGTTATATTTGTATTGTGCCTTATTGATGTATAAATTTGTGGTTATTGCTGTGTAGTATTTTTTTATCAGCATTGATCTTGAATTAGCAAGCGGTTATTCATTCATTTTCCTTCGGCTTAGTCCCTTTATATATCAGGGGTCACCACAGCGAAATGAACTGCCGAAGCAGTTATGGATATGGCAATAATTAAACCAAAAACAAGCAATGCACAAGATGCATTGAATAAACGAATCTATGTTATGTGTGTTATGTTATCTATAATTTCAATAAAACGTAGGATATTTTGTACCTTCTTTTTCTCATAGCATATCCAATAAAGAATTTTTCTGTTGATTGATTACATTCAACCACATATTTAATTGCAATATGAAAACAATCTAATTAAATGCATTTTCAACAATCCCTGGTCTTAGTGGACAAATCATTTTAGACCTGATTGATGGCTGTAGTGTCTTCCACTTGTAAACGGATTGACAAAAACATGTGTTATTACCAGGTGTACATGGGACCACAGAGGACTTTCATTACACAGGCAGCAAGTGGGTTTGAAATTACAACCTGCTAACATGCCAATCGCAGGCAGAAATCATGTGGTTGGTAATACACAGGGGTGGGAGGTTTGGTTAGGATCATCAAGGCCACAATTTCTAACAAGGGGGAATTCATACCCCTATTTGGGTATGATACCCCTTGTATTTGGATTTACTGTTTTGGACAGCTGTTTTGAACTTAAGAAATTGAGCACTGTTAAGATGTCCAAGCCTGTCTTATCTACTGTTTGAATGGAGCCCTATGGGACAAGGCCACTTTTTTGTGAATGGATGTTAAATGAGGAGAAGCTTTAAAATGCTGAGTTCAGACCTTTTGTTGGGGAAACAACTCAACACCCATTGACTGCTGAATTAACTGCTTTTTGTTAATGTTCAAAGTGTTTACCGTTAAACATTAATTTTGGAGTAAGCTATATTTGAAAAGTACATTGAAATTCATAAAAGCTAACATTTTGTATATTGAAACAGGGATAGACTTTGTTGACTTTGTTTTGTGAAGTAAAGCTTAGAATGGCTGGTAACTTGGATGTTTCATAGTCAGTAAAAAGTTCATTTTAAATCCTGGTTATAATAATCATAAACCATTTAGCAAAACTGGTGAACCATTTTACATTTATCTTTTTTTTCCAACCACCATGCATTCTCAACCTTTGAGATTTAATGAGTTTTAAGAAGTGCTGCGGTGGTCATTTTAGGCCTATTCCTTGCCAGAAGTCTGAGCTGTGTGAATTGAACCGATGGCCCTGCAAAATATAAAGTGGATGTCTCTATATTTTCTGATGTTTATAAATGATTATTAGCATTTTTCTTTTAATTTTTAGAGCCTTTCAATGATGTGAACTTTTGTTGTATTGCATTATTAAAGATGCTAAATGTATTTGTCTCATTTTGTGTACATTTGCTGCCTAGTGTACAACAGCTTAGGTACATGTATTTACTGCAAAGCTCATACTGTGGCCAAATGAGAGCTCTGGGGCAATGTTGAATAAATGAAAGTTGTGCAGTGGGGTTGTGTGGTCAAGTGGTTAAACATCTTGGCTCCTAACCAAAAGGCCAGCGGTGTCTTTCCCACAGGGAAGGATCCATGACTGTTTCAGTATGCATTGAATACATAGTACATTTGCAGAGCACACAGCAGCGATGTTGAATCCTGTAATTGAACACTATTTAGTTCCACTCTCTGTGTGATGAATGAACTGGAAGTAAAATCCTCCACTGGTTTTAATCCCTCCCTTGGCTCATCATTTGATTGACTTTGATAGATTTGCTTAATACATTGTAAGATTCACGCAAATATTTTTGTTTTTGGATGGAGAGTATCTTCATGAATTTAACTACCCATAGCAAATTCTTTCATGTACAATAGTCAGCATTTAAAGTGGATCAAAACTTTTTTTTTCAAAATTGTCCCAAGACAAGAATAGGTTTAGAACAACTTTGATGAAATGTTTTGATCCACTTCAGATGTTTACTACTGTTGATTTTGAGCCACACAAGGATGAATAAATGATTTTCATTTATTTTATTTTTTTTATCAATTACTGTGTTTATTGTGTTTTTGTTTTTTTATTGGATTTTTTTAATGGTGAAGAATAACCATCTCAAGAATCATTATTTGCAGAAAGATTGAATTGTTTTGCATAAAACTGATATAAAAATTTAAATCAGCTCTTTATTTTTAAAATGAATAAATACAGTATTTGCAAAGCAAATAGAATATTTTTAAAGGGCACCTATGATGAAAATCAAGTTTTGTAAGCTGTTTGGACAGAACTGTGTGTAGGTATAGTGTGTCCACAGTCATATTGGAGTGATACAAACCCAACAAGTCTCTTTTGTTTTAATTATCTAATGTTAAAATAGGATCCAAATCCCAGTAATTTTGAGGCCCACCGCAACGTGATGTAGGAGTGTTGTTTTTACCGCCCACCAAATTGATTGACAGACACCATGTTTTTATAATAATATGTATACACATGTCCATAGTACATTTTTTTGCAAATAAACTGGGATTAAAATATCTGTCCAACTCAAATTTTTATACGTTTTATAAGTTTAAAATGTAAAAAGTTTAAACGTCATGTTGTTCTTAAGCGATATAAACACTGAGGCCGCATGGTGTCAGTAAACGCTAATACGTTTGTGTTTATTGCAAACAGCATTTGTGTGAGACTCATAATTTCAGAAAAGCTTGAATAAATAAAACAAACATACTTGGTATTTTTGACCAATAAGCTGTATTTCAGCTTGATCCGAGTCTGTTTTTATCACTGACTGCTGTTCATCTGATGTAATGCAGGAGAAGCAGGGGGAACATTGGGCGGGGAGAAGCAGCTTATTTGCACTTAAAGCCACAGGCTACAAAAACAGTTACAATGTACCCAGACACCAAAATGGGCAGATTCTGGAGGCTATAATAAATAATCTGATGGGTATTTTGAGCTGAAAGCTTATAAACACATTATGGAGACACCAAAGGCTTATTTTACATCTTGTAAATGGGGTAAAATATGTGCCCTTTAAAACACTTGAGAAAAATTCTCAGAGAAGGGCTGTTTGTTAATGAATAGGAACAATAGTGCAGCTGAAGAAGGAGCTCTAGATTGTGTTAATACTACACACATGCATGCAAATAAATCATACACTATTAATCTTCTTACATTAGTTATACTGCATATACAATTTATACAGCTTTGCTGTATCTCTTCTCACCTGCACCTGTAGAATGTTCTGGATCAGTTATCCTTGTGACTTGTTAAAACAGATCATCAGTGGGTGTGTTCAGCTCTGTGGAAAGAAAAAAAAACTTTTCAAGTTGCCAGGCAACATAATCAACACTCAGTGTCTGTTTTTGAGAATCTTAAGAAAAATGAGCTTTTAATAGTAGAGAGAGAGAGGAGGGTGTAAATAGTAGCAAGGAAAGGGAGAGACGGGGGTGGATGGGGGTATTTGGGGATGTTAAACAGCTGCATCCTCTCAGCCTGCCAGGGGGGCCGTCCTCCAACAGACACACACACTCACTTACACACACACACCACCTTTGCCCCACGGCCCGAACTATAGTTAGCTGTCTGCACGCTGCCTAGCAACCACATCCAAAGCAGAATGATGGAGGTTTAGCTCGTCCCTTGTTCTATCTCTATCGTCCTTCTTTCTGTGTCATTGTAGCTTCTTATGCACGAGTATGTGATTTTATATAGTAAAGCTGGTTTAGGCAGAAATAACTGCACAATCAGAACCTGATTTGCTGGTGCCACTTAACAGTGATAAGCTCAGATTGCTTTTACACTACTAATAAGCTACCTGTGTGCTGAAGTGCTTTAGATAAATCACACACACACGGACACACTTTCATTTCATCCATAGGTTTGTGACATCCCTGAAGCTTAGATGAGATTGCATTTGCATGAAAATGTCTCTTTACACTTTACTAATGAGCTATCAGCTCAGTCTCCTCCTCCTCTCTCTCTATTTTCTCTCCCTCTCTCTGTCACTCTCTCAAGGTGTTATCAGTAGGTGATGCGGTTGAGTAAGATTGATCTAGTGGCTGTTGTGTACATTTGTGTGTGTGTGGTTCTCCATGTCAGACTATCTTCTCTGCTGTCCACTCCAGTGATGTTTCTACTATCAGCTCACCACAGTTAACAGCTCTTTTTCAGGATTTTCCAGAAGGTTGTAGAACCTTGCATGGATACAATAGAAGCAGGCAGAAAAAATCAAATATTCATTAATTCATTTATATCAGGGGTTGCCAAAGCGGAATAAACCACCAAAAGGCAAATGTGTTACTGATAAGTGGATTTCATAATAAAATGTAATGTAATGTGATGTGCATTTATATATTCACAATCATGAGCGGGATCTCTCCTCACCACCAGTGTGCAGCATCCACTTGGATGATGCGACGGCAACCACATGACAACGGCGCCAGTGCTCTCACCACACATCAGCTATTGGTGGAGAGGAGAGACAATGATATAGCCAATTCGGTAGATGGGGATGATTGGGAGGCCATGATGGGTAAATGCCAATTGAGGGAATTTGGCCAGGACACTGGGGTTACACCCCTACTCTTTACGAGAACTGCCATGCGATTTTTATTTACCTCAGAGAGCCAGGAACTCAGTTTCAAGTCTCATCTGAAAGACTGCGCTCATTGACAGTATAGTGTCCCCGTCAATGAGCGCTCCCCGTGATTTCACTAACACCACTTCCAACAGCAACCTAGTTTTCCCATGTGGTCTCCCATTCAGTTACTGACCAGGCTCAGCCCTGCTTACTGTAGCGTCAGTGAGTAACCAGTCTTGGGCTGCAGGGGGATTTGGCTGTGAAAAATCTGAAAAAATGAAAAATAAAATGAATATAATTTGCAGTTGAAGTGGCAACCGCCACATAAAAACAGTTGCTAGAGAAAAAAAAAAATTGCGGATTAATTTCTCTGTGGCAACCCCTGATAAATCAGGAACTAAGCAGAAAGAAAGTGAGTGAGTAATGTAATGTATTTTACAATGCCTAGACATTATATGTATCATATAGACTTGCAAACTTCATTCAGTAGAAAAATGATTGAATCCTTAGATGACATGCATTCAAGTCATTTTTGTGAGCATTAGACCTTATGTTTTTAAAAAAAAGGCAACAGAATGGAGCATTAAATTTAATTTCTTTGTTTAGTTCAGCCCATAGAAATTGTTTGCAACAATTTATTAGAAATCGTTTTCAGTGTAACTGGGAATAAGATGCTTGCAACTTTTAGGCTATCCACTGGCTATCCACTAAGAATTGTGCTTGTTTTCTCAGTTTGTAGCTGTTTGTGTTTATCACATCTCCTACTGCAACTGCTAAATGTTTGTGAGTTTGGGTACCTGGCCTACTGTACCTGTTTTTTGTTTTAAAATATTTCTATTAGGGGCGATGTCGTGGCACAGTGTGTAGCGCTGCTGCCTCACAGCAAGAATGTTGCTGGTACGAGCCTCGGCTGGGTCAGTTGGCATTTCTGTGTCTGAAAATATCTCCATTAGGCAAAATGCATATCTCTCTGGAGGATTACCACATGCATGTTTGTTTATAGTAGATTTAGAAGAAATACAACACAAGTGTAAACATTCATATATTTTATTTAATGTATTTTATTATAATAATTGTAACTAAATATTGGCCATATTCCTTTTATGTAAGCTTCATTTTAATCACTGTTCTGACTTTAATAACATTATAACAATGCATGTAAACAAACTGTAGCCATAGTCAGTGTCAGTAATTCTTACATGTGGAAGTAAATACACCATAATGATCATTTTGTTGCATAATGTGAACGTATATCTGGAACAGACTCTTATTTACTGTCCACGCACTGATAACTCACAATATGTAACCCTTAAACCACCCTGTTACTGTTATTTTTTGCTATAAATATAATTCACAATATAAACACACTCACAATGTAGTTAAGACTAGACCACTTTATTTTTCTGTCACGCACTCACACATATATATGTCTCTGTGTTTTGCAGAGATGGATCTGTGCGTAAAAGATTGCTGAGGGAGGCATCCTTACCTACTTGTACTGTTGCCGTCGAATTATTATTATGCTATATGTCGAGCCAAGGCATTAATCATGTACTGGCCTTATAGAAAAAGTATATCCGACTGCAGAAATCACACCGTCAATGAGAGCAACACAGAAAGAACAAATAAAGCAAGAGAGCTATTAGCTGTAGCTGTGGGAGCATTACTTGGCTGAACTGAATTTATTTCTTTATGTCATGTTTTCTGAGCCAGCAGGCAGGTCTAATCTGAAAGTTGAAAAAGGTCACAATTATGCTCTACAGTGTCTCAACACTGTTTAACGCAATATAAACATGCCATAGGCATCTCACTGAAGTTAATATGGAGGTGTGTGTGTGTGACCAGAGTTAAAGTGAGTCCGATTAAACTTTAATTGTGAGGTTGCTAATCTGTGATGCACATCAGCTGTCTTTTAATTATAGTGCAATACTCCCTCTTTCTCAAAGCCGCTGTTTAAGCATGGTCACTTCATGCATTTGTTTTCTGAAGGGATAGCTATCCGATCATGAAAAGAATAGGTGTAAGATGGATAAATCTGATTGCTTGGATTGTTATAGGCTATATAACAAAATCAGATATACTGTGACAGTACAAAAGCAAAATGCAATGCCACAGATGATGTTTGGGATGTTTGTTTAATTTTTTGTTTCATCGTTTCAATATATATTTGGAGAGTTATTAACTGGTAAATGATAAAAATTATAATTTGACATAATATTAAATAAAATAAAATAAAAACATTAGCAACAGAGATTCAAAACATACCTGTAGTAGCCTGTCTCTATGAATGGAGAGGAAAAATAATAATTAAAAAACATTTTGTTGATTTAAACAGGTAGTGTTTTTTTTCTTTTTAAGAGATTATTCATTCATTCACTTTCTTGTCAGCTTAGTCCCTTTATTAATCCGAGGTCGCCACAGCGGAATGAACCGCCAACTTATCCAGCAAGTTTTTATGCAGCGGATGCCCTTCCAGCCGCAACCCATCTCTGGGAAACATCCACACACTCATTCATACACTCACTCATACACTACGGACAATTTAGCCTACCCAATTCACCTGTACCACATGTCTTTGGACTGTGGGGGAAACCGGAGCACCCGGAGGAAACCCATGCAGGGAGAACATGCAAACTCCACACAGAAACGCCAACTGATTCGAGGCTCGAACCAGCAACCCAGCAACCTTCTTGCTGTGAGGCAACAGCACTGCCTACTGCGCCACTGCCTCGCCCTTTTTGATAGAGTAATGCACACTAAATATATTTTAAATGTTTTGCATGTATCTGCAAGACAAATATTTTTGTTTTATTTAGCCTGTCCTCTGTGATAATGCTTTACTGTCAAATAAGTGTCAGATACACCATCATTTAAATCAACATAACCTAGTTAAGTTTGCATACATTGTGAGATTTGATGGTCAGAATCATATCCATTTAGCGGAGACACATTTTGTGGCCAAATAGAAATGGAAATCTTTTCAGAAAGCAGGCGTGTTACACAAACCAGGTGTGAACAACCACAAAACAAACATCACCTTGCTGATATCACAACTCAAATAATAAGTAAGGGCATAAAGAGGTATGCATTTGTTAACTGCTGTGTGTGTGTGTGTGTGTGTGTGTGTGTGTGTGTGTGTGTGTGTGTGTGTGTGTGTGTGTGTGTGTGTGTGTGTGTGTGTGTGCGTGCGTGCGTGTGTGTGTGTGTGTGAGTGTGTGTGTGTGTGTGTGTGTGTGAGTAAGCTGGATAAAGCAATTGGCTGATTGATTAGTGTTTTAGACAGATGAACTCTAAGCCTCGTGCACACACATAACACATATATTCCCTGTAGCCTCTCAATCCCTCTATCTCTCTACGTTTCTTGCACAATCATTTGCTCATCGCCCCCTTCAAAATGGCTGAAAGAGGAAATTGAGTGAAATTCTATTTGGCGCTCAGTAATTTCCTCTCAGATCAATGTGATGCTGGACTTGTTATCAAGTCAAACCTCCTACTCTTCCATTCCCTTTTCATATCTTATAATGCTGTGTTTTGCTTTATTAACACTTTAAGTTTTAATAGAGTACATTTCAATAATATGAACATAGTAAATCACTTTTTATTAGATTTTATGAAGCCATCCTATTCAAAAATTGCCTTTAATTTGGTTGCCCATGGTTGGGTTACATTTATGGTTTACCATCCTGTCTTGACATCCACAAATTAGCATGAGACTGAAAGTTTCTCTGTATGCAATGCATTCGGGTTGATATTTGACATGTTGACCAGCAGAAAGCTGCTTGTTTTAAAATACATTTAAAATCTGTTAAATACATTAAACTCTTGACAAAACAAACACACACAGACACACACACACACACACACACACACACACACACACACACACACACACACACACACACACACATAAAAACAGTAGGCACGTTTGGCCAAGCTTTGCCACTGTGGCTGCCCCTAAACTTGTCCAGTTTTATGGCTCATTCTGCACAAATTGTAAGTCTGTGTTATTAGGTATTTGATTCATCATTCATGACCCAACCAAATATTTATGTAAAGTTTTGGTGTTTGCTCATTTGATTATTTAACTAGTTCTGCAAATATTATACAGTGTTATATTTTAAAGCTTTCGCTTGTGTCTACGAGTGTGTGTGAGGTTCAGTATAACGTGACCCTGTTTCTCATTATTGCTGGCGTGTATTGACAGGAAGGTGGCAATGATAAATGTGAGATAGGGATTTGGAGAGTTTGAGAGAAAATGAGAGGAGAGACTGTATGTGTGTGTGTGTGTGTGTGTGTGTGTGTGTGTGTGTGTGTGTGTGTGTGTGTGTGTGTGTGTGTGTGTGTGTGTGTCTGCAGAAAGAGAGTCACCTTGTACTCAGGAACAGAGATGCCCATAGACCCTCATATATTACCATCATCTCTCTCAAACTTAATTACACTCACACACATTTGCCAAGCGGTTCCATGTTTTATAGTGTCCATGCCATTGGATGCTCCTCTATTCTGTATCCTCTCTCGCTCTCTCTTTCTCTATCTCTCTCTCTCTTTTAGACAGAATGAATCACTCATGCTCTCATCCTTCAGTATCAGTAAATCAATCACGGTGAATGAGTGCACATCCTTAACCTTAGATGGAGAGAGAAAGAGAGAAAGAGAGAGAGAATTACTATTCTTTTCTATTTTGCTTTAATATAAATGCTTTCTTATCCAAAAGTTCTTTGGCAAATGTGTAATTATCTGTTATGCCAGTAAGGCACATTGAAGGGGAAAAAGAGAGAGAGAGAGTTCCACCTGGTAACCCTTATGCCAGGCTGCTGGCATCACTGTAGGCAGTGTCAGTGAGTGCATGTGTGTGTGTGTGTGTGTGTGTGTGTGTGTGTGTGTGTGTGTGTGTGTGTGTGTTTCAGTGGGTAAAACATTGATTTGTTGGCATTAGAGGTTCAGTTATCAGTGTGCTACAGGAGGGATACATTTAAGTGTGGCACACTGTTCTGTTCTTTGCTCTCCTGATACTAAAATCATGACACAGCTTCACAACCTTGTTTTACTTTTGCGACATAAAAGACAGGGCATTCAATGAGAAAACAAAATGTAGGGGGAGATTTTATCATCTTGGTCAGAAGTTTTTGAATTGTGTAAAAATATCTCGAAATAGGCTGGCATGGTGGCTCAGTGGTTAGCACTGTTGCACTGTTGCACAATTTGCTTGTTCTCCCTTCGGGTTTCCTCCAGGTGCTCCGGTTACCCCCACAGTACAAAGACATGCACTATACAGGAAATGAATTAGCTAAATTGTAAATTTGTGTGAATACAAAAGTGTATGGGTGTTTCCCAATGCTGGGTTGCAGCTGGAAGGGCATCTGGTGCATAAAACATATGCAGGATAAATTAGTGGTTCATTCCGTTGTGGCAACCCCTGATTAATAAGTCAAAAAGACAATAAATGAATAAATGAATGTCTCTAAATAACTTGTTGGGACGAGGAGCTGACAAGAAAGTTGTTTAAGAGCAGGAACATGTTATTGCGTTTTATTAAATATTCTGCAGGCAAGTGTTTTTGTTGTTGTTGCTTTTTTGCATGGTGGCTTGATGAATCATGTTGCTTTGGATCTAAGAGTCTGCTACATAAATGCATGATAGTAAAGGTTTGTTTGTTTCAGCTGTTGGAATGTTTTCTGTTTAAGTGTTTGTGTGTATTGTCTATGCAGTAGTTGCTTTGCTTAATAGTGTCTGCTGGAATTAGGGCTGCACTATATATTCACATTATAATTAGTCCGCAATAGTCACATCGCAGGGATCTGCAATGTAGTTGGGATAAAGTTGACCAGACATTACAGTTAAGAACATAGTGGAGTAATTTCAGAGTGAAAGTTTATTATTTGCATGTGTTTTTATGACATGGCTGTAAGAATTTGAAGTACATTTTGGCCGTAATAAATTAAATGCCTGTAGCTTAAAGATGAGTTGTATATTTTATAATTATTTACTCTAATAAAAAGACAATGTTGTTGTTGTTATTATACAGTGATTTTTAAATTTCTTCTTCTGATTGCTGTTTGACTACCTAAAAAAATTCTAAATCATTGTTTATTTACATCTTTTCTGTTATATTTAACTTTGCTTGACATTTTGACCTCTGTGTTAGGTTGCGGCTTGAAGGGCATTCGCTGGTTAAAGTTATGCTGGATAAGTTGGCGGTTCATTCTGCTGCGGTGACCACTGATTAATAAAGGGACTAAGCCGAAAAGAAAATGAATGAATGAATGAACACTCTCCTACAGAATCATCCCAGTTGATCTAAAATTATGAATTCTTTACAAGCTATTCCAGTCATCTTGCATTTATATCGCAGTAAATGAGAATATTGCAATGTCAGTTTTTTTTTCAATATCATGCAGCCCTAGCTGGAATCTTAAAATTAAATGTTTGTCCTGTCTATTCTAAATTGGTCTAGATAATAAATTATAATAATATTATGTCTATATTAAATGCTTGTTTGTTTGTTTCCTCTGTTCTGAGTTGCTGTGGATAATTTGTCTGCTAAATGCATTTTTAAAAAGGTTTGTTTTGACTTGTCACTTGGATAAAAGTGCTGAATGCATAACATAAATGTTTGTTTTGTCTGTTTTGAGTTGCTTTTGGATAAAAGCTTCTGCTGAATGCATGAAAGTAAATATTGCTTTGTTTCTGGTATAATAATTTGCATAAAAGTGTACTGCATAAATGTTTTGTTTTGTTAAATTCTAAGTTGCTTGGGTAAATGTTTCTGTTGAATAGCTAAAAGTAATTGTTTGTTTCCTCTTGTACAGTAAGTTACATTGGATAAAAGCTATATTTCACAACATGAGCCATTAAGCATTTGTTCAAAAAGAGCATTTGTTCTTTTTTTTCTAAATCCATGTTTTGCTAAGTAAACAGCATGTTAAAAAGCAGTTTCCATTAGGATTCAGAACATTTGAAAGCTCAAAGTTACAATGACTCTGCAATATGGATTGTTTGACTGAAAAAGAGATTGCTCTCTAAAAGATGGCATGAATCATGTCAAAGTGATGTAATAACAATCGTTGCTCCTCAACAACTCTCGCAGGCAGTTTGACACACGGCAGCAAATCTTTTTTATTATTCAATTCTGATGAAAACTTCATGAGTTTTCTCCGCATTTATGTAACATCTCCCAGTTTAAAGGTGCATTCATGTTGACAGGGATTTAACCACCGGTGTTGCAGAGTGTGAATGCGGCTGGTTGACTGCTTTATCAGGAGGCAGATCACATGACTTCCGCTCGCTTCTTTTTCCATTGGTGGACGCTGTATCACATCACGGCTCATTTGCCTAAAGTTTAACTCTGGTCTGCTTGAGGTTTACATGGTCTGTGTCACCTCACATCAGCAACTCTCATGGAAAATAAATGACTTCCGGCTGTTTTGTCATTGCAAGAGTTTTAAAAAGCCCCTTTAGAGAGTTTATATCCGTTTTCGACTCACCTGCCACACGGCATTCATACGCTTGGTTGTCTTTGTTCCAAATGCAAATCTTTTCTTCTTTCAGTAAGCGAGCTGCATATTCTGCTTTCTCTCTCTCACGACACCACCCACTACCTACAGTTTTAGTCCATCATAACCCACAACTGGTGTGTGTGTTTGTGCATGAAGGTGGTTGTCTGAGTGTGTGTGTTGTTAAGGCATGGCTCTGTTTTTCAGCCATCTGTTATGGAGTTCACAAACTGTTTTTATTGCTGTTCCTCCTGTTATAATGGGCACAGCCAACACACAGTCTCACTTACACACACACATGCACACACAGAGGTGTATCGGTTGTAAAGTTGTCATTTACTGGCTGTTTGCTGTAAAATCTGATTAAACGTTAACCAGTTTTGTTGTCAGCTGAAAGTTAAATGAAAAGGCTGTCTGGATTAAATGCATCACATACTTAACAGTGATGTAAAGTGCTGTAAGGTAGCAAATTAATAATCAGATGTATATTCATTCATTAATTTTCCTTCGGCTTAGTCCCTTTATTCATCAGTGGTTGCCACCGCAGAATGAACCACCCACTTATCCAGCATATGTTTTACACAGTGAATGGTTTTCCAGCTGCAACCCAGTACTCAGAAACACCCATACACACTTGCATTCACAAGAAAAACACTACGGCCAATTTAGTTTATTCAGTTAATAATAAATAATAATTCCTTACATTTATATAGCACTTTTCAAAACATTCAAAGTGCTTTACACAATTAGGGGAATCTCCTCATCCATCACCAGTGTGTAGCATCCATCTGGATGACATGACGGCAGCCATATAGTGCCAGACTGCACACACACCAGCTGATTGGTGGAAAGGAGACAGAGTGGTGAAGTCAGTTATGATATGGGGATGGTTAGGAGGCCATGATGGAGAGAGGCCAGTGGGCAAATTTGGCTAGGATGCCGGGGTTAAACACCTACTCATTTTCGAAGGACATCCTGGGATTTTTAATGACCCTAGAGAGTCAGGACTTTGCTTTAATGTCTCATCCTAAAGACGGCGCTCACTGAGCAGTATAGAGTCTAAAATACTGCTAACAGGACTAATATACTCCTTAGTGGATGTAGATTCATTTTTGTTACAGTTACAGAAGTTGTTCACTCGAGTTTTACTTTTTGTTTAACATTTTATTCGTTTTGCTACAAATTTGGTGTCAATTTTTAAAACTCTAGACACAAAATTTGCAACCATTGCACAAATTGCACATTTTTACAAAACTCTTAACTCTTTTTCCAAATGCTTTAAATGATACAATACACACAAATCAAAGATACTTTGTTCATTGAACTAAAATCACCTTTTCAATATAACACAATTGAACATCAAATTGATACCATTTCAAAATGCAACTCAGACGTTACATTTGAAATAACTGAATATTCATTTAATCAACCTGATGTAGCTATCAACGATCCTGCAAATGCAAGGCTTCTCTAAAGAAATGAACGCACCATGCAGAGTTTTGAACAGTCTGTTAAAAGTACTGACTGTTTCAAATTTGAAAATTGACACCAGGGTTCTGAAGCAGTTTGTAGCAGAGCAATTGTAAAGAAACGTAATATGCAGTCCCTTTAAGACATGATGCACAGATTCAGTGTAATCATACACATCTGCTTTCTTTCTTTCAGCTGTTGATGCTTATTTAAGTCAACTAGTTGCTTTTGCGTTATACTGGCATCATTTTTTTTTTCTATTTATAAGCAAGAAGATGGATGTAAAAGAGAACTATGAGTTGTGTGCACAGAAACCTGTCTTAAATTATAAGCAAGAGCTAGGTAAGAAAGTGTGCACGCATGTCTTTCTAGTACGCAACTATGCTGTGTATTTGACCTCTGAATCTTGAGCTTTTGGGAAAAGTCCGGAAATGAACTACCACAATTAGAAAGGCTAATTTAGCCATGACACTTCAAAGGCCCAGATTCCTCCTTTCTCTTCCTCTTCTCTCTCTCTCTTGCTCTCTCTCTCTTTATCTTTCTCTCCCCCTGGTGCGTGTGTACACATGTATGCATGTAGGTTGTGTTTATGTAAATGATTTTGTATTAATTGTTTGTTTGTGTGTTTCTGCAAAGTACTACTTTGCTTTTTATTAGCTAATTAGGACCCTTATGCATCATCCAGACACTGATATATGTGTGTGTGTGTGTGTGTGTGTGTGTGTGTGTGTGTGTGTGTGTGTGTGTGTGTGTGTGTGTGTGTGTGTGTGTGTGTGTGTGTGTGTGTGTGTGCATTCTTCATATATGCCAGTGTCTGTGGCATCAGTTATTTGTGGCTATTTCTATACTGAGGCATTCAGTAGGACACATGCACACACGATGGAGAGGTGAAAGAGGGAAGAAGAGCTAGAAAGAGACTGACCTACTTTAGGGGGCTGGATTCTGGTAACACACACCTCTCAGAAAGCGAGTGTGTGAGGGGAAGAGAGACGGGGGTGTGTGGCAGCTGAATAAGAGATTTTGGATGACACATGCTCTCAGACGCCACCTAGTGTTTGAATGAATAAAAAGAAAAATTTCTACAGGTAGACACTTTTTAGCTCTGCAGACTTAAGTCGTAGTGTATATATATATTTTCCTTCTGCTCTTAAAACATTTGCACTTTTAAGTATTTAAGCACTTTCATATATTTTATATTTTTTATAAAGCAGTCTCTTAATCTCATTGCAGTTTATGTCATCAAAAATACAGAAAATTGTCAATGTTATTTATGTTTGAATCTATAATAAAATCTGTTTATTCTTGTAATGGCACAGTGAAACTTTTTTTTACATACTCTAGTCTTTGGTGTAATGATATTATGGTGATTTGCCTCTCAAGAAACATTTCTTATTATAGTAATTATTGATATATAACAATTCAACGTTTTTCTTGCAATAAATAATCCATTAAATTAATCCATTAGTATGAAAAAATTATATTTCTAATAAATGTTATTCAAACAATCCTGTTTTCATTAAATGTTTAATAACAAGACTTAAAAAATGGATTAAACATTAAAAAAGGAAACATGATTATTTATTGTACACCATTAATAACTGATTTGAATTAAGCACCAAATTTCTATATTACAATTATTTCTGAAGGATAATGCGACTCGACATAATTACTATCTTACTGATTGACTGACCAACCGACCAATCTGCCCACCCTCCCCCTTCCCTAAACTTAACTAACAGTATTTTAAAAAGCACCGATTGACCAGTGCCCACTCGCCTTCCCTAAACCCAACCTTAGTGTTTTGAAAAGCAATCCAAAAAAAGAAAAGCCCCCTGATTTTTACCACATTTTCAGATCTTACCACATTCTCACGCTGTTATTTACTTGTTTATTTTATTTTTGGGCTTTTGTTTTTGCTTTCTGGAACCAATCTTTACCCCGTTGGCCCTGTCAACTCCACATGGAGATAAGCGGTCAGCTGGTTAGTGAGAAAAGGAAGGGCATCATACCGCCCTGTGGCGTTTGAAAAAGATAAAATGCAGCCATACGAACCACCGGCTCTATAATTTGCGATCTTCAGAAACGTATATCGTACTACGTTTACAGAATGAGCATATGTTGGTTGTTCAATCAAACAATCAAACAGTTCAATCAAATATTTTACAAACTGTATATTTTCTTATTCCTGAATGCTTTAAAAACCCTCACACAGTCACAGGCCTAAAAAAAAAAAAAAACTTGATCAAAATGATCAATTATAATCCAGACTCAACACTGTATACTGGTGATGTGACTATTGCGAATATCCATGCTGAAATGATATACTGTATTGTGTAACTCTAATCACAACCGCACTTGATTGAAATATTATTTCAATCAAGTGCTGGGGCTGCTGGGTAATGTAGTTCCCACAGCCCAGAGTTTCCTGTTTTCCTGCAAAGGCTAACAGCAAGTTACTATGACAACAGAGTATCAGAAAATGAAGTGAGTTTATTTCTGTTCAAGTTTGAGGAATTTATACAATCAGGCGTATTCAGTTAAATAGTTTTAAAAGGTTAAACATGCATTTATTCAGGATTTTGCTTCATGATAGCTATGTATTATAAAATAAAGAACATCTCTCATAGATTTAATTACAACATAGCGCATGCGTGTGTGCTTGTGCGCGCGCGTGTGTGCATGTGCATATGAGTGTGTGTGTAGTCTCTCTCATTATCATTCCAAGACTGTTCCGTGGTCCAAAATTAAACAAGCCATCATGCAGCGATGTGCTACTTGAATATATTAATGTAATGATGTAATGCCACAGAGCTGCACAGCGGTAACAGGACAGATGTTTGTGACAGGTGCATTGTGGGAGCTCAGGCCTCACAAGTGTTTGGGTTTACAAGCAGCAGATTCAAATGAAGCGTGCTGATGCGTGTTTGGCCATTGTGGGCGAATCTATCACCCATATCACAGAGTAACATCCCATAATAATCAATGCTCAGTTGTAAACTGACATATTATCCTTGCAAAAATTGTGAGCTGGATGTGGAAAGCATTCAACCATAGAAATGAAATGTTAATATTAGGGTTGATTAGATTACAGGGAAAAAGCAGTGCCAGTCTACTGTTCTTTGTCATCACTAATAAATATTAAGATGTCAGATCTCTCTATCATCCAAGTTACAAATGTCCTCAGGCCAAAGACCTCTCAGAGACACTCATTCTGTCCTGTCTCCGTCTTCACACCTCCTACTCTCATCTCTTCATAACTTCTGTGCTCTCCCCTCCTCCCCTCTTCTACATTACAATTAGCTTGTTACGCAGATATTTATGCACTCGGAGTGAGTTATTTTTGCATCCGTCTTTCAGATGCTTTTGATTCCAACATAATGAAGATTTATTTTAAGTGAAGTGCTGCACTGAAAACAACACTTACTTAGTTGCCTTTTGATTCGTAAATTTAGATCTTGTACCACATCAGTATTTTATCTTCAGTTTGTTTTCTCAAAAATAGCTCACTATAATATTAATATCTAATAATATAATATACTATAATAAAATTGTAATAAATACTTTACTATAATTATATATATTTATTAAATTATTCACTCATTCGTAAGCTCAGGAAATGAACCTTGCCTCCAAAACACTTTATCTTTTAATGTCGGACAGTCAGTGATACTTAGGAATGATTTATACATGATACAATTTCATATTTCATTGCATTCCTTGTCTGCTCAGTTAAAAAAAATACCACTTGCTTGTAGGCATGGGACAATAAACGTTTTCAAGGTATACCACGCTTTGGAAAAGTCAAGGTTTTAAAACCGGCAAAATGTTCTGCTATACCGTCTCTAAGGTATGTGTAAGATTTTTTATTTACATTTTTTAAATTTAGGACAACAGTATCTCCAGCAGAAAAGATATCCAAAGATGCAATTTAAAATTGTAATGAAATCTGTGTAATTGAAACTATTGAAGACAGCAGAAGTCTATGATTCATTTGAGTTATTCAGCCCAACATGTTTACAACTCCAAAATATTTTAAATGTTTCTCAAAATTAAAAATTTATTGTGTTCAAAGGGGAAAATTTTGTTGTTTTTTTTACCCAGATATTTATAAAGAGCATATTTTAGAGCAGTAATCACAAAACTGTAAAACTGATATTTTTATCCAAGGTTATCATACCGTCAGAATCTTATACCGGCCCATGCTTACTTGCTTGTGTGTGTGCACTTTGTATTCCTCACATCGTGGAGACCAAATGTCAGCACAATTTTAGCAACACTGTTAGTTTTCGACCTTGTAGTGACATTTTTTTGGTATGATTTTGCCAGGGTAGGGGTCCTTCTAAACTTTTTTGTGGTTCTGTGGCTGGAGAGTTTCTTAAAAATACAGTGCAACAAATGTGTTCAATGAGCATGAACATTACCAGGCCTCACACAATAACAATATAATCACATACTTTTTTGGGTCAATTTGTGAATTATGAAATAATGTGCTGCTGCTGCTGCACATTTAACTTTTAAAGAGTCTTTTACAAGAGTCTTCAACAGAGAAAAATGTCATGTTCTTGCCCACACACATGCAGTGTGGGAGGATTGTGGTTTTGGCTGTTCATGACGTTTGATGGAGCCTCACTTTGGCATCATCACCAATCAAAACAATGCTCTGCAGAGTACACCGTCTCCATGACAACTAGTGTCATAGTTACCACAGACTTACAGCTTTCTGCCCAAATTCAGCTTTTTGTGCATTTATTTATTGAAGCTTTATGTCTGCAGAAGCTCTCACAAGTCTTCAGTCATCGCACAATTAAGTAAATGCATTTAAACATTTATATTAGATCATAGCATATCACATTATTGCATTATGTTGCATTATTGCAAGCGTTTTTTTGGCATTACCACCATAGTTAGATTTTTTTGTCAGTAGTATGTTCAGTGCTTCCACACATAGGACTCTGTTTTAACGATCTAGGCGCAAAGTCTAAAGCACATGGCGTAAAAGCATTAAGGGTGTGTCCAAATCCACTGTTACTATTTTAAGGATGAAAAAATACACTCTGCACCCTAGCGCACGGTCTAACAGTTAAACAGAGCATCTGCAGTGCAAGGACAAAGAAGGAGCCTCCTCCAATCGGCCTTTACTTTCAAATTCTCTTTCTGTCTTTCGTGGATACGGAAACGACGTTGTGCGCTCCCCTAAAAACATCCATTAACCTACATAATTCATTTTGTTTATTAAGCACAAAGATTTGTTTCAAAACTATTTCTAAATTCAGTTCTAATTTCCAGCAAACGAATAATAGCTTTCAGCTTTCAGCTGGTCTTTTGTAAAGTCTATTTTAGTTCCTCAAAATAGCAACGCGCCAACAATGCGCTTTAACACACCTCTTTTCTTGACCGGAAAACCAATGAGTCCACAAAGTGGCACAATTAGATTTATTTTTTAAACAACGTGGCAGAAAACAGGAAAATCAAGATTGCACTGGTCTAAAAATAGCAATACGTCAGGGCAAACACGTCCTGCTCCTTATTGCGTCGGGTGTATAATAGTATTTTTGTATCTGCCCAAGAAAGCCAAGCATTCGCGATCAATTAACCAGTGGAAAACTTCCCTCACTTTACACGGTTCCTACTGCTGGTTCTGTGTGCACGAGAACAGTCAACGCTCACTCAGATAATCACATGTGCTCTGCAGACCCACATAGATGCGCCTTTTGCATTTCTGAATCTCCTAAAACTTTCAGGATTTGGGTTTTACTTTTGCTTTATAAAGTTGCTGTTATTTGAATGCGTTTTTCATAACTTTTTTTGCAGCTGACTGCGCGTGCACAGCCGTGAGAGAAACATTAAATGACTAATCATTAAATAAACGACTTAGATAAACTTTATTATATACTCACAAACAAAATATACTGGCTGCAAAAAATTTGTACACCATTAGAAATCGTTATTAACCCAATTGTATTTGCCTTATTTAAGTAATCTACTCTTTTTATTCTCATGTTTATTTCAATTTTTAGCAATAATGTCTATTTTTACACATTTTTCTATTATTTATTTAATTTGTATATTTGTATATATATTATATATATTGTATATTTTATTAATTTAATTACATTAATAAATTGCATACTTCATTCATATCTTAAATGCTTTGGCAATACTGTAATAAATGTCATGCCAATAAAGCAACTTAGAGAGAGAGAGAGAGAGAGAGAGAGAGAGAGAGAGAGCAAGAGAGTGAGAGAGCAGCCTTTACCTGTCAATGACTGTACATGACTGCTAAGTAGCATAAAAGTAAGACAAATTGTGAATTTCTTTTATTTCAACAGCTTTTTAAAATAACTTTAACCTATTGAAAATAAAAAGTGTATAAACGTTTCATAATAATTAAAAATATAGTTGTTTTGTTTGTCACAAGTAGTTGACCATTTATGTGTGTTTCAATCAGGCAACCACCGCAAGTATATTTCAAACCTGTGGGAAACACTGAAATTACATATGTTTTTTTTTTTTAATACCATCCCTTTACCGTGGTAAATCAAAGCATGGTGGTGCTAAAATCATTTTTAAAAGTATAAAATCATGAAAGGACACATTTCCATTGGTCTTTTTTATCTCTGGGCTCACAGTCAGACCCTAAATAGCAGCATGGCAGTGTGGTAACACACTGCTCAAAAAGGACGAGAGTGATTGAAGCACTGGTCACACAAACCCCATCCTAGAATCAATCCGTCACCAGTCCCCAATCTCACAATGTGGCACCGTTGCCATGGCGAATTAGTGCTTGGGAATGATGAATTCATGGTTCAGTGTTGTTTACGTAAAGACATCTCCCAAGAATTCTCTCTCGTGTATGTTGCGCTTAACGCTCTGTTTAGTTTCAGTGTCTCTTCTCTGATGCTGGTGACATCAACTCCTCCTTACATGGTGCTCCTCTAAACTCATCCCTCTCTGTACTGTCGTCATGGTGATGCTCTTTAGCCATCTCACTCAGATTCCTAACATTCCTGATCCTGAGCGACGTGATGATGTTGCTGTAGAGATGAGCTGGATTGTGAGAGGTGACTACAGGGTGATTTGCATTACTGTATGTCAGATTGCTGGTCATTCATTATTATATTAGCTTTTATTTCAATACTACTTTTGAATTTGCTGTAAATTTCAGTTTAGTTTTAACTCGTTTCATGTCGGGGTTTCATTAGTTTTAGTTTTAGATTAGTTTTTATTTTGTCAACAAAATATTTAATTTCAGTTGTAGCTTATAGTCATTATTACGTATTTATATAACACAATAGAACAACAGTCGTTGACCATTGTGTTGTACACAAATTGCATAAATATTCTCAAATAAGACCAACAACATACAAACAACACAGTACATAAAACATTCATTTATTTAGTCATTCATTCAGTCATTTTTCTTTGACTAAGTCCTTTATTTCAGTGGTTGCCACAGTGGAATGACCTGACAACTGTTCTGGCATGTTTTACACAGCGGATGCCCTTCCAGCTGCAACCCAGTGCTGGGTAACACCCATACAACCTTGCATTCAAACACGCACACAAACGCCTATAGGACATGCAAACTTCACATTAATGCCAGCTGGCCTAGTCGAAATCAAACCAGCGACCTTCGTGCTGTGAGGTTGATAAAACATGAAACATATAAAAGAAACGAAAATAATTTCAAATGACTCCAGTATTAAAATCCTTTTCTAAAAGTTGAAGTTTCTCCTTGAACATGAATTCGGTAAAGATTATTCTAAAGAGGTAGACTATTCCACAATTTGAGGCCCACAAAATACAAAAGCTTGGTCTTCCTTTTTCTTTTACTTTGATCTAGGAACTTTTAACAATTTTAGACTTGATGACCTTAAACATATAGCAGATATGTTAACAGTCTGAAGTTCTGATAATTAACAAGGCGGATACCCTTCCAGCCGCAACCCATCTCTGGGGGAGATCCACACACACGTTCACACACACACTCATACACTACGGACAATTTAGCCTACCCAATTCACCTGTACCATATGTCTTTGGACCGTGGGGGAAACCGGAGCACCCAGAGGAAACCCACACGAACGCAGGGAGAACATGCAAACTCCACACAGAAACGCCAACTGAGCCGAGGATCGACCCAGCGACCTTCTTGCTGTGAGGCGACAGCACTACCTACTGCGCCACTGCGTCACCTCTTGCGAGACCTTGTAGCCCGAAAAAATCATCACATCCCTACTTAATAGTATAGTATCTTAGTAATATCTTGTAGTGTGGATTTTAAAAGACTTTTAAAAATTTTTGTAGACTGAACCTTTCCCAAGTCAGAAATTATGCTGTGTCATGTAATTTAGAAGCTTATCCGTCAATGACTTTATGTCCTGTAGTAAATATTGTGTAGACTGTTAACAATTTCCCATAGAATCGCCAGTAACTTACTGTATATCAAAACACCATAAATAATGTATTTATATTTGCAGCACCATTTATCTTGCTGTCTGTATTTAAAGTATTGTTAGTACACTACAGTCATTATCACAATGCAACTTAAAAATACAGTAACATACCGCATAACTATGCTACAGTAAAATATAGTTCATATTTCAAATAAAAACTGTGTAATTTGCAAAAATTGTTAACAGTGTAATTTATAGTCTTTCATTTCTGTTTGTGTGCTTTAGATTAGAATGTGTGTGGTAGTTCAGTCTTTGTCATAGCTTTATGTCATATCTATATCATATCATATCTATATGTCATATAGAATTTGATGTGCTGTTGAAGTGGCAGAGTCAGTCCTGTATTTTTCTTCTATTTGTCCTATAGTTTTGTGCTGTTTAAAGTCTTTTCTGTATTTAATATCTCTGATTTAGTTCAGTGTTGTGCTTTTGTTCTGTAGTTCAGTCCGGGTATTATCTTCTCCTGTTACAGTAGTTATCACCCTCCATTGTGTCCTGTGGTTGAGTTCAGCAGTTGCAGAGAGTTTAGCGAGTGCAATGTATTTCCACTGACTCAAACAGTTCATCAATGACTTCTGAGGTCATTGATGATTCAGTCTGAAGAGTGAATTTATTCATTTAATGAAAATGGTTGAGTGTGATCTCCATGCCTGCAAACAGATGTAGCTTGTACTCTGTGATGAAGGTGGCACTATCACAATCAAAACAAACTACATTTCAAACGGTGGTTGAATGAAGGTAGTGGCTGTTAAACTAAACACACCACAGTGAACTGACCCTGTCTATGAAATTAATAACCATAAATATTCTCATATAAAAACAGTGCAGACTGTGTAATTTATTATAAACAAAGGCTCATTTTGAAAACATAGCCCTATATACATTTCTGCAAATTATGTAGCCAGAAGTATGTATGGCTGCATTATTGCAGCGTACATCAGCGGACTTGAGATGCAAAGAAGAGTTGACCGCAATAATGGGGTTCGAGTCTGGCGAAGATTGGTTCCAGAAAGCAGGTAAGACACAAAAAATAAATAAATAAACAAGTAAATAACAGGGTGATAATGTGGTAAAATTTAGGGGGCTTTTTTTCTGGATTGCTTTTTAAAACACTATCGGTTTGGTTTAGTGGAGGGGGTGGGAGGGGGCATCGGTCGGTCAGTCAGTCAGTGGATGGCAACCTCTGGTGGATTTACATAAGAAAAGCAGGCGTGGATGGTACTCGCAAGACAAATTTGCAGGCATACAGTAACTTGCAGTAACAGAGATCCCATTGAACCATGCAAAATGTCAAAACGAGATATTGTTAAGACAACGGAAATGCTTGACAGAGAACATTTCCATCAAATGTTTTCTCCAAATTGATCCACAACTTATTCATTTGATAAATTATTATATTCATTTAATTAGCAACTCCACCATACAACTCGCTGACTTATTCATCAGTTTTGTCATAACAATTAGCCTACTCATCGTTGCCCCCTGTGGTTGCAAATAACAGTACAATGGGGAGCGTGTGAAGTTTGAAAGCCTCCGCAACTCACGGCTGTACGCAAAAAATTTTAATGGACAGGTTTAGGGTTGGGGAAGGTATAGACATTAAAAACTGTGATGGTTGGGTTAGGGTTGGGGTAGGTGTAGACGTTAATGACTGTGATGGTTGGGTTAAAGGTTGGGGTAGGTGTAGACGTTAATAACAATGATGGTTTCACTTTTAGAGACAGACCATTTAGAAACTAAATGATGATCACTTAGGTGATTAATAATTATATGAACGTAAACTTTTGGATCTCTTACAGCTGTCCCCCCACTTTTAAAATCTCTGTTACGCCCCTGAGAGTAGGTGTAGACGTTAATAACTGATGTACAGCACCATCTTGCTGACAAAATAGTTTTTACATGTTTCCATAACTTTAACTTATGCCTCTAACTACAAGTTACACCCCAGGTCCCTTCATGTTACGCCCCTGTCTTGCTGTCCGCAGACAGACCCTACTCGAAATTTGAGATCTCAAAAAGTGTACACAGCCGCTTCTGGTGGATTTGTGAAAACAAAAACTGCAAAAAAAAAAAATTACCACCTGGGATGTATTTAGGCGCTTTCCAGAAAGGTATATAGGGGTACGTTTCCAAATTGACCTGGGTTGTTTATTGATTTTTAATAACATCACATTATTATGAAGTGTGTATCTTTTTTAACATTCTTCTCCTGCTTTTTTCCTATAATCTCATGTCTTATAAAATGGTTTTCTGTTCTTGGAGGATGTGCGAATGTTGTCATAGTAACAATGGATGTAAATGAAAACTAGTGTTTAGAGAGTTAAGAAAGAAATGA